>NW_013666944.1:155611-175021 GCF_000517525.1 Limulus polyphemus
TGTACTAAATTAAAATGTAAAATTCTTTATTATGACTTAAATATACATCAAACTATAACTAGAATGAATACAACAAAAGATAAATGTATTTATTATACTACAACTAAAATAAATAATAATAACTAATGACTTTTTTTTTTTGCTCTTGAATTTGTTGAATAATTAATAATACCCATTCACTCATCTATCCACCCCATCGTTCTCATTCATCCATTTGGAAAGCACTTGCTTAGCGGTTAGGGTGCTCGACTCGCATTCTGCGGCTCGCGGATTCGAATCCCCGCCACCTTTCAGTCATAAGGTGGTTATAACATTACGGTCAATCCCATTATTCGTTGGTAAAAGAGTAGCCCAAGAGTTGACGGTGGGTGGTGCTGACTAGCTGCATTCCCTCTAGTTTATCACTGCTATTATAGGGACGACTAACGCAGATAGTCCTGGAGTAGCTTTGTGCGAAATTCAAAACAAACCAAAGTCTCTGTGCAACTGCTTAACGTCGAATATAAATGGACATAGCCCTGATAGGGATTGTGTAATTATATGAGTGACTTTACCGAAATACAGAACCCTCAGTTATGGGATGTTTGGCATTTAGTAGTGCTCTTGATTTAACGGTGCCGACTTAAAGGGATTACAACAACATCAGTTCCGGAGGCAGGAAGAGGTATACATAGCACCTGACCCTCACAGATCCCTATCAAGATTCAATTATTGTGCAACCTCCTTCCTCTCTATAAAGTTTGTATAGCTGATGACGTGTGTCTCAACGTTTTCCTTTCCACATTGTCTAGCCGTCTGTCTCGTTATATAGTTACAAGTTCTTAATTATTTTCGCTTAACTACAGTTATATTTCTAGCTGAAATCCATGTGTCTAGCAAGCACTCAATCTCTACCTCCAAGTGCAACATCCAGCGTGCATCACCAGCTTTGCAATGCTATTAATTTGTCTCTATTAATCTTTACCTATATTTTCCAATACGTTATATATCCAAATGTATATTTTTCATCGGTCTGTCTGAAGTATTATTTTCGCTAAAAAAATATGTCCTTTAGACGCACTTAAAATGGCTACTTTTTGTGTGGCTTTTCGATACTAATCTGTGATTAATAACAATAATCATAAAAAAAATTTAATAACATGGACCCACCTTAAATACTTTATTGTAGGGAAATTATAAATAACAAGATTAGACCTACAACCTTATATTGATAGAATAATATACATTAATTTAAATAATTTAACAAAATATTCATTCCTGTTTTGCTGCTACGTGATTACTATATAGAATGTATTATATAAAAAAGAGGGTTTAAATTGACGGAGTTTTTTTTCTGGTATATTTATTTTCTTTATTAAGTTGTTAACTAGCTACGATTAACTTTTTTTTTAATGTGTTATGTGGTACATTCCCTCCCCTCTTTTTTTTTCTTCATATACATAATGTTTCAGAAATAAACTACTTAGAACTAAGTTAATTACATTGTTATTAACTACGAACTATCCTGAATTCCTCAAATACGTGATTTGAATTCCAAGTAAGATACGAATATAGTAGGTTCTGTTGAAAAATAGAAGCAAAGAACTTTTATCTAGATTTTCAGTGTAACAACGTAGCATCGTAAAAGTGTTTGAAATATAACACAACATGACATATTTGTGGGCGTGACAAGCGTTGTGTTGTGGCAATGATGGTCGCGGCATCTAGTAGTTATCTTCGAAAGCTTTTGCTGAATACTGAAATTGAATTGTGTTTCTAAAATAAAGAAGTAAATTAAATTTATTGGAAAATAATCTGCGACAAAAATCCTATTTAAGTGTATTAAAAATACTTTTAAGTTTTTCTATAAAGTACGCTTTTTATCTTCAGTTTATATAGGAAAGGAATAAATAATGGGATAGAACTAGCTTTTACTGGCTACAAGCTTAATCGACGTATAAAACACCAGAAGTCGTTTTCATGTCGCATTAGAAATGTTATTATTGAATAAGCTAAATTCTGCATCAGCCGTTTTTAACGATAAAGTATATAACTTAATAACACTTGAAACAGTTATCATTTGCACCTAGAACTCTGATAGATAGATGGATAATAGATGTAACTAGTTTGAAAATATGGAAATGCTTAAAATACCCACTAAGAAGCCGTTTATTTGTAAAAATAAAAACTCAAATATTGTTGTCATGATATTTGTGTGTGGCCCGGCATGGCCAGGTGGTTAGGGCGCTCGACTCGTAGTCTGGGGGTCGCGGGTTCGAAACATGCTCGCCCTTTCAGCCGTGGGTGCGTTATAATGTGACGGTCAATCCCACTATTTGTTGGTAAAAGAGTAGCCCAAGAGTTGGCGGTGGGTGATGATGACTAGCTGCCTTCCATCTAGTCTTACACTGCTAAATTAGGGACGGCTAGCGCAGATAGCCCTCTTGTAGCTTTGCGCGAAATTCAAAAACAAACAAAACATAATATTTGTGTTTTTCTTGAATTGTGATAAGGTAATGCGGTTAACAAACACTAATTTAATTTTTTAAATGTTGTTTTTTCCTATTAGCAGTAAACGACATGATTTCGTCTACACCACATAGGGAAATGATGTAGATTTACTAGGAATGTGACGAGTTATAATTAGCTCTATGACGCTTCATCCATGAATTGAGTAGACAACCCCTCGAGTGACTTGCTCGTCAGGCTTCAAGTGTTTCATTAGTTTTTACTTGCCTATTTCTGGTATTAATCAGCAGATAAAAAGTAACATAGCAGGCGATAAAACTCGTTAAAATCCGTGAAATAGCTTTTTTTTTAACTATCACTCCGCCGCTGCACTAGAATCTGTGTGTACGTGCCCCTACACTTGAGCCCGTCAAGGCCTGTGGCATATGTACATGTGGGGTTAGTCTTTTGCAAGAAAAAAAAAGGGGGGAAACAGTAATAACTTTTATAGCGAAGAAAAGAAAGAATTTTAAGCCTGGTGTATTTGAAGAGTTTCATTGCATTATTGAATACGTCAAAGTCCAGTTCAAGAGCTAATTTCCTTCTGCATTAGCTGGTATTATATTGTGCAACTATTCAACAAGACATACATTTCGAGGGATTAACACTGATGGCTGTAATCCGCAGGTGCCGAAGCGCAAGTTCATCACGTAGATATGTTTAAACTGGACCATTTCACTCGTTCAGGATATTTTATAATTTCATATGGCTTAACACTGACATATAGTATTTACGTGCTTCTGTTCCGCCACCTATGATTTACAGGGTCGGAATTAAGCTCTTCATACCAAATATACACCTAAATTATTAAGACGCGTCTTCCTACTATTTGTTTCACATGAAGTTTCAATAAAATTCATGTAGATATTAAAAATAAAACCTGAGGTTCGATATTCTTATCAAAAGTATATAGATAAAGCTTCATCCTGGTAATTGTGAAATGTCTTAAAATTTCAAAATAATAATTCTACCAGTCAAAGGGCAACCTCTGACAATAAGATGATTTGAGCCTCCAAGTAAAAGAAACCAGTTGGAAACTTAAACATTTTAATATATATGTATTGACGTTGTGTATCAAAATAATTATCTCAAAATAGGAACAGTTGTATTGACATACTTTTCAAGTCTCCCGGTGTAGTAAGTTTGAGGGTAGTGGCGTAACTGCAAAAGATGCCCATCTCATAAAAAAGTAATTGGGCCCCCTACATTTATTACCCTTCTCGGCAATTCTTAAGTTTGTCAGACCCTTCGGGCCTCTTTTTGGCCCACCCTCCCCGCAATTGAGGGGAAATACTTACGCCACTTGTCTGAGGACGTATAACGCTAAAGATCTGGTTTCGATACTTGAGGTGGGCATAGCACAGATAGCCCATTGTGGAGCGCTTAGCAACAAACAAACACAATCATTTTCAGATATATGAACAAATTCTTCTGACTTTCTTACGTTACCAGTCCATTAGTATTATGTGATGAAAAATAAAAAAACTGATATATGTCAAATAATTATATGTGATTTTACTCTGCGTTCGTAGTGTGTGTCGATTAACACTTAATAGCATGTAGCGATTTTTTTAGTGTGTGTCGATTAACACTTAATAGCATGTAGCGATTTTTTTAGTGTGTGTCGATTAACACTTAATAGCAGTGTAGCGATTTTTTTAGTGTGTGTCGATTAACACTTAATAGCATGTAGCGTATTTTTTTAGTGTGTGTCGATTAACACTTAATAGCAGGTAGCGATTTTTTTAGTGTGTCGATTAACACTTAATAGCAGGTAGCTATTTTTTTAGTGTGTCGATTAACACTTAATAGCATGTAGCGATTATTTTAGTGTGTGTCGATTAACACTTAATAGCAGGTAGCGATTTTGTTGTGTGTGTGTCGATTAACACTTAATAGCAGGTAGCGATTTTTTTAGTGTGTGTGTGTCGATTAACACTTAATAGCAGGTAGCGATTTTGTTGTGTGTGTGTCGATTAACACTTAATAGCAGGTAGCGATTTTGTTGTGTGTGTGTCGATTAACACTTAATAGCAGGTAGCGATTTTTGTTGTGTGTGTGTCGATTAACACTTAATAGCAGGTAGCGATTTTTTTAGTGTGTATGTCGATTAACACTTAATAGCAGGTAGCGATTTTTTTTCTTCTTTTTAGTATGATTTTAAAAAAATATTTGGCCCTAAACTGGCTAGAAGGACTTAAAATAATTATATAAAAGGTGAGGCAAGAAATTAGTTGGCTAAGTAACAAATTATAATTTAATTTATTTGTCATTACAGTTAGATTATTAGTAGTTGACGTTAATATGCGATATCTAGCCTAGTTTTTCTGTTAACAAGAGAAACAATAATACTATGACTGCATATATATCGTACGTGATGTGAATTGGAGAAGTTTAAATAAGAATTTTGTTAATATTTCTTACATGTTAGGAAAGATCAGTTTTCTGCATCGTCAGCTATAAAAAAGAATCTTGTATTATTTATATGCAAGAAATGGCATAATTTGTGTATTTCACTGCGTTTCATTGCAAAACAAACTAATTTTGAAGGATTACGTCATTAGATAACGCATCTTGAAGTACTGTGCCTTCTGCTTTCTTATCAAAGTGCCCCTCCCCAGTGGCACAGCGGTATGTCTGCGGACTTATAACGCTGGAAACCGGGTTTCGATACCCTTTGTGGGCAAAGCACAGATAGCCCGTTGTGTAGCTTTGTGCTTAATTACAAACAAACAAATAAACCTATCAAAGAAATGCCATACTTTGCCTCCATCTACCCCTTAAGTGTAGCCCCCTCCAGTGGCACAGCGATATGTCTGCGGACTTACATCGCTAGAAACCGGTTTTCGATACCCGGCGTGAGAAGAGTACAGATCGCCCATTGCGTACCGTTGTGCTTAATTACAAACAGACAAACAAACCTTTAGTGTATGATCAAGGCCGCCTTAGTATGATAAGACAATTTTAAAAGTTACGTTCACGCCCCCTGCTTTAAGAAATAAGTAAATAAACTTCTTCTGACGATAACACAATTGAATCATATTTTCTAGAAACTCTACAAATGTTCCATGATAATGTAGCATCAAGAAGTCAGAAGAGCATTAGAATCTCACAAGATTATCTGTAGCAACGATAGAGAGAACAAGATGCTAAATTCACAATTAATATTGTACGTGTATAAAAATGTAGAACGCCATTGCTAACAACTGAAAACTTTAGTAACACAATGTTATGTTATTTCATGTTCAAAGTTAACAGTATGGCATAATAAGCTACAGTTAAATTGCTATAATCACACCGTGGTGGAGTTTGTTATTTTGTCTTGGAAAGTATTGTATTTAAATTCAGCTATGAATTTCAACTTACTATTTCGAGAAAAATCAACAAAAAAAAAAACGTTTTTGTTGTTTTTCATTTACACATTAGGTTGTTTCTCATATGAAAACAAATATTAATATGTTTTTACCTTATCATTATAATCACTATAAAAACTCCTACCGTGTTTCATCTGTGACCGCGTTATAAAAGTGACAGTCAAGCCGTACAGGCGGCGAATGCTGCTGTTGCCTTCCCTCTGTTCAACTGCTATGCCTAAACCTTAAATAAATTGAAAATAACAAGTTCTTGTTTAGTTAATATCGGATATTTTTCTTTAATAACTACAATAATTATAAACATGTTTTAGCGAAGTTGAGGTATTACCATCAGTAAAAATAAGTTTTTGTTTATGCGTTCCCTAAAAGGGATTTTTCCCGAGAGATTAAAACTGTTTCGTGATGAGCGGGCCTGGCATGGCCAGGTGGTTAGGGCGCTTGACTTGCAATCTGAGGGTCGCGGGTTCGAATCCCCGTCCCACTAAACATGCTCACCTTTTCAGCTGTAGGGGCGTTATATAGTGACGGTCAATCCCACTATTCGTTAGTAAAAGAGTAGCCCAGGAGTTGGCGGTAGGTGGTGATGACTTCCCTCTAGTCTTTCACTGGTAAATTAGGGACGCCTAGCGCAGATAGCCCTCTTGTAGTTTGTGCGAAATTCAAAACAAACCAAATCGTGATGAGCGAGTAAAATTTGCTAAGAAACCCCAGCTGGTCATAAGTTTTATTTCATTTTGTACTTAATTTTTTCGTTCATTTTTAACCGTGATTTCGCTTATGAGCAAGAATAAAGACCTCAGAGCTACTACAGGCCAATTAAAAACTCAGTATCCAGTTATTTAACTTTGGATTAACTTTCTGTTTTCTACTTAGGTAGGAAAGTGTAATCTTCTGGTGTATATGATATAATATCCACTAAATACCAGAAGTAACACACCTAGCTTCTTCAGTACAAACTATTGTAAGCACATATTGCGTATTCCAGACAGATCTTAACTGATATTATTATGGAATATGACTGCAATAATAGAAGTCACTGTTGTTGTTTTTATTTCGTTTTGTCAACAAGAATCACATACTTTATTCATGGTAACAACTCTAATAATAATAGTTTGAACTTGGATTAGTTCAATTTTCAGTTACCTAAATTGCGAGCAAAGGTTCTGTAAGTGTTTATGGATTTATCAATCAGCTGCTTAACTTTTACTCCCAATCTAGGTAATTGAACTTTATTTGAACTTTCACACTCAACTGTATAATTTTGAGCTTTATCTGCCTAGAAAAAGAGAGAAGTTTACATTTTTAATGCTTAATTTTCTGTTTGTTTCTAATTAATTGAAATATATTTGACATGTTCTCTTTTGTTTTGCTTTTTGGAGGGATAGGGTATTTTTCCTAATTGCGTTTTTTGTTTTGAATTTTGAGTAGCCGTTCAAAAAGGCTAAATATCCATAATATAAAATGTGCTACCTCTTACAGGAAGCGGAAATATTGAAATATAGTCCCCGTTTTTCAAGTATTTCCTTTCTTGATACTGAAATGTGATACTCCTTATTTATATACTTCCTAATTCATCATACTGAACTACAGTCTACATTCTTGACGTGCTTCCTTGATCTTGATGTTGAACTACAGTCTACCTTCTTCACGTGCTTCCTTGATCTTGATGTTGAACAACAGTCCATCTTCTTGATGTGCTTCCTTGATCTTGATGTTGAACTACAGTCTACCTTCTTGATGTGTTTCCTTGCATATTGTAAGATTGGAGAGTCAGGTTTTTATATATGGGTAGGCAGGATTCTTTACAGTAGGTGTCTGTGACTTGTTGGCGACATATTTCAACAATGAACAAACAGCTCACAGTCCACTTGTTTTAAAATAATATATATATTAAAACAAGTCAAACGTATATACAAATGTTCGTTACACAGTTGATTACCACAGTTGTATCCAGAGCTTTAAACAATCGTCTCTTCTCGTCCACACAGGCTGGTTCTGTTACTTTAGAACACAATTGACAGTACAAAATATTATTTTCTGCTCTGTTATTACAATAAAATCGGTAATAATTTCATTTACGTTACACTGTTGGTTACCACAGTTATATCCAGAGCTATAAATAATTGTATGTTTTCGTCACAGTCTTCATAGGTTGGTTCAGTTACGTTAAAACACAATTGATAAGACAAATTATTTCTTCTTTACTCTGTTATTACAATGCAATCTGTGATAATTTCATTTTAGAAATCGACACTATACGCTCTCTATGGCTAAACTCACAATCACGCAGCCTAGATCTATATATCTATTCTATCTAACTAACTTTGTCTTACTAACTCGAACTAAATATTGTACGCATATTTATAGCCTGACCGAGACCTAGAAAGTTCTACACACTACGAAATATTATGATGCAATAATACTCAATCGAAAGAATAATAAAAACTTAGAAAGTTCTAGTAACATGATGCATTAATATAACAAGCGTCAACTCACAACAATTGAACTACACAAGGTATGATTCGTACGCAGTTACGTAAACAAACCTGCAATAAACTCGCGTTATACTTAAACCATCTAAATCACACACACTCGCATTAACTTAAACAGTCATGTATATCTAACAGAATGAAACTAAAAATCAACCTGGTCATGAGTGAAGTTAAATATATATATATTATTTTCTTCTGTTCGTACTTATACAAATTAGAACATATTATTTTATTAATTTGGAAACCTGGTTTTTAAAGATATATTCGGCCAGCTTAGTAGATTTAGGTTTGTTTTAAATCCATATATTAAGCTAATAATGTAAAACGACTTCTATAATAATGTTATTATTATAATAAAACTAAAAATTAAAAGTAATAAAATTAGATTTATTAAACATTCTAACCATTACTGTTAACGAAAATAACAGTAAATAAATAATAAAGTATAGTTCATTTTGGCATCCACTGTTCCTCAAGAATTGCGATGTTTAGGTTTAGTTGGTGTTCATATACTGTACCCCCTATGTGTCAACTTGCATGGCATAGTGATTTAGTGTACCCGGAATGTGTGCTCAGGGATTCATGATTTGAGTTCTCTCCGCTCTTTGGGGTTGTGGATGCACTTTAAGAGTGACGGTCAAATCAGACTATTCTGTCAGACGAGAGTGACCCAAAAGTTGGCTGTAGATTCTGTTGCCTATCTGCCTTCATTGCAGTTTTCAGTTTAAAATCTGAGACGTCTATGCGCAGATGGTCCTTTTGTAGCTTTGCGCGAAAATATGAAACTAACATCTATGAAATTGTAATTAAACAGTAATCTTATTTACTCAGAATAAGGAAAAGTGTGTTTCGTTTTGGATTAATTGAAAGTGTAAATGAATGTGTATTTTTTTTTTATTAAGATAATATTTTATTTACTGGTTGATTATAAATGA
The DNA here is from genome assembly GCF_000517525.1 of Limulus polyphemus. Taxonomy (NCBI): domain Eukaryota; kingdom Metazoa; phylum Arthropoda; class Merostomata; order Xiphosura; family Limulidae; genus Limulus; species Limulus polyphemus. The sequence continues at coordinate 164,900 of NW_013666944.1, forward strand.
TAATAATAATATTTTCTACAGGTCAAGTCACGATGACTACTGTCCACCTGGTGACGTAGATTTTATTCAAGAAGAAGTTCTCCACATGATAAAGGAGCTCTATGGAACACTAAACGTGACTCTAGACTACACAGATAGCGATGGTTAGATTCCACTTTTACTAACAAAGCATGAGTAACTGGAAACGTTTCGTATTTCAAACGATTTTAGGAATTTATTTTCTACGTGTATGAAGATACTTTATTGACTGTAACGGTTTTCCACACACTCACGTTAGCATGTTTCTCAAGTTTTTAGAACTAATGTTAATCACGTGATCTACACAGGTCATCATGATAAACAGACCCAAGCTATAAACAAGCATTCTGTACTTGTTTTTCTAATCCATGAGAGATAGTAAAATAAAAAACTTTTCAATATAATTTCCTCATGATTATGTCCACCCTTTATTTTGATCACAAAAATTATAATTTTATAATCAAATTTTTTAAAATGGTTCTGTTTAATATGATTATCCACCAAATAATACGATAGTGTATTCGTAGATAAGTTTATATTCAATGTTCCTGCATCTAAATTCTTAAGTAGTTAACATTATGCAACACCACACCTTTGTATTGTGATATAGTATCGGGAATTTACTGGATCTTTTTAGATACATTTTGTTATAAATTTTTGCGCATAGCCATCATTAATTTTTAAATTAGGCCCTCAAAATTAGTAACCTGTTCCAATACTTTTAAGACTCAAAATTAACTTAGACCTGCTCGCGTTACGGAACATACAGAGGTTGAGTTCGTTATATTAAAATGATTTTGAGTATACAAATCAGCATGTCATGTGACCACCACAGCACATGTAAAGTCACGGTGGAACGGAATGTATTGTTTGACGTAGTATGATGCTCCTATATTGATCGTTTTTGGGAAGTCTAGGTAACAGCACTTTCCGACGCAAAATATTCATACAGTAAGATCATAAAGATGTGTTCAGAATGTTTAAATGGGCGCCGGGAAACCGTCGTCCTTGTATACTAGATGGATTATTAAAAAGAAATGGGGATAAATGGTGTGCTTTGGACATGACATTTTTACGCTGGGGTCTTTTGTAAGGAAAACTATGCTCCACGGCTATTGTCAAGAATCAGAGTCTTTAGGTAGGGTTTGTCCGGACGTGACAACACGGATTGTGACAACTGTGGTGAGCCTCCGAAAGCGTTTTAATATAACATACTAATCCCTCTGTAAACATCACATTCCTTGTTGTTAAGCCTATCTCCTATTTTGTCTGTTCATACTTCACATTTAAACCATTATTTGAGAAAAGTATGTGTGTATGTGTAGTTCACCAGTTATAACTGGCGAACCGCTAGACTAATTGTAACTAAACCTGGCATGCGGCCCCCGGGGAATGACATAGAAGGTTGACATTCGTATCTGACCTCATATATTACCCCCACCCCACCGGGTCTCTATATCTTCCACAACCATTGAACGAATACGTCAGCTAGTACGTAATTATGTAGCCTTGTGTTACAAGAGTATTATTATTCAGTAGCTTTCCAGAAAAATCCAGAGAAGTAAATAGAAGTACGGTCATATTTCAAATGGCTACTTCACGATTTCTTTTTTTTTTCAATAATAAAGTACCTTAAGATTATTGTAGCGACAATTTCTTGAGACAAAAGGTGTAATGCCACTCGGTAAACAGTAGAAGTATAGTTTTATTTAATCAGCTTTTGCTTCAACCGCTGGATTGCTATTACCTCAATTAAAAAGTTCCATAGTTTGATCAAGAAAATCGTGACCTTGTAGTTATTTTATTTTCTTAACCATTCTTTACGTTCGACTGACAAAGTCGTGATTTGTTAAAAACTTGTTCTCTGAGATCTTGACTATATTATCCTGTTAAAACAACAAAATTATGGTTTGGTTGCTAGGCGCTTGAAACGCATTGACTTGGGGGTGCCGGGGCAAATTTTATAGAGGGGGCCCTCAGAACTGATCTTCATAAATAAGTCAAATACAATTCAATACTATTTATTAACTACAGTTTGAGCAATACACAAGCGACGGGTAGATAAAAAAAAAGAAAATACTTCCGAGCAAGTATTTATGAAAGTATAAGATGTGAGAACATATTAACGAAAACTTACAACGTAACAGACTTTAATAGAACGACTAAAATAGTTACATTCAGTTTCTGACTACTTTTAAATTTTTCTTTTAGTCGGGGAGGGGGAACTTCGATCCGCAGGGCCCGAGCCCCATTTGCCCCCCCCCCCCAAATTCAGTCTGATATTGGCAACCCTATCCCAACAATCTGTTACTCTTTTGTATCCCATTTTAAACCGTTTTGTATCTTAATAATCACCCAAATGTATGGGATGTCTCCAGATCTTGAAACATTGCCCCAAGAATGCTTCAACAAATCTTAGATATTGGTTGATCGTTATTTTGTTGCAATCTGCTTAAAAGACATTGTTCATGATGTTGATCACTTTGTTTAACAATGGTCCAACCAACAAATTTATGCTTTTTTAATTAAGCTGTGGCAATAAATATCTTGTTCATTTTGATTGCCTTATCTCACAATCATTTTAAATACAAAGTTACGAAATCATAACTTGACTGTCGTGCAAATATTTAATTTCAAGTTTACTAAGCCTCTTTTAGTTCCTCGTGTAAACTATTTTCCATTTCAGACTCTCAGAAATACTACATCACAATCGGACAGTTCCCTAGTTTTTAAAATCCCTAACTAATTGTACAGGAAAAGTACCAAAAGTGGCCGTATCTTTTTACCACTGGGGTGACGAAAGCAGGGTATACTTTGTTTGCCCCCCGACACTTGAGTTTGCCTATACCCACTAGCTGTCTTCGGAAGATTGTGGAGTTTTCAGTTTCTGAAGTACTTTATTTGCATATGTAAATATGGTCCGGCGAGACTAGCTCGAGACTTGAATGGACTCTGATTTACATACGCAAATATAAATACCCTCTAAGTGATGAATGCATTTCAAAAACTTTTCTCTAAATGCTGTCGTTGGTGCACGTTTTTAAGTTATTCATCTTAGACTAAAAGCTATATTTAAAAACATACACATATATTTTTTTCATTAGATTTTAAACGTGCCAAAATTTTCAAATTTACATTCGCCTACAAAACTACTGCAAATTAAAGTCAAAACGTCAAGTTTAGAAATTATTGCTGGGACTAAACTTTATTTGCAACATAAATGTCTCCAGAGATAAAGCTAAACAGAAAAAGAAGAAAATATTATACATTCAAAATATATTTCAATTAATTGAAAATAGATTTTAATATCATCCTACAATACTGAGACAACGAGGTGGTTTGCTGGATTTGAGGTTACAGGTATTGGTAATAAATATAATTCGTAAAACGATTACTAAATGCAACAGTACCGTTAGAACTCTATTATAATGAGTAAAGGCCAGGCATGGTCAGGTGGTTAGGACGCTTGACTCGCAGTCGGAGGGTCGCGGGTTCGAATCCCCATCCCACCAAACATGCTTTCCCTTTAAGGCGTGGGGGCGTTATAATGTGACGGTTAATCCCACTATTTGTGGTAAAAGAGTAGTCCAAGAGTTGGCGGTGGATGGTGATGACTAGCTGCTTCCCCTCTAGTCTTTCATTACTAAATTAAGGACGGCTAGCGCAGAATGCCCTCGCGAAATTCAAACCAATGAGTAAAACCCGACAGATAATCATGATGAAATATATTTTTTAAGTATTTAACAGTTATGTATAATATTATATGACATTGTTCTTTGTATGTTTGGAATTGAAACATTCCTTAAAAATAATTGGTGTCATTTTCTAATTACAAATTTATTTATTTGAAATAATGTTTGAGTTTCGTGTGGAGCAAAAGCTGGTTGAATTGTAAGATCAGTTCGCGCAGTTTTTGTTTCTGTTTTTTAATCAAGATATTTCTGAAAATATATCGCTTCACATTTCTAGGATTCTTATTTTGTTTCACTATCTGTTATATAAAGCCAGTCCTTCGTGAAGATTCCTACCCGAAATCCCGGGATTCCTGGTTGTTGATGTTTTAATGTAACAGATCGACTAAGCACAGGTTGAGTAGGAGAACTGTTATACACATATGTTCTCTATAGGATACAAGTCTTAAGAGCTCTCAAATAACGCAAGTTCCACCCAAACACGTGTTAAACTAGAATAATTTCGTGTGTAGCTACAATGTACTTAGATACTTGTAATATTAGAAGAAAAAACTTTTTAAAACCACAAGCCACTGAAATGATTAAATTCTCCAGTAACTAACGCCTGCTTCTTCTAAGAACATATGAATAAAAGTGAAGAAGAATGTGTAATAACTTCAACCACACTGTATGTAATGGACGCAAACTCCCAAATACATTTAAAACTACAGGGGTAATTTCAAAACATATCCCATAATGCCTCATATAAAGAGTACTTTTATCAACCTTGCGGGGCCCCCAGTGGCACAGCGGCATGTCCGCGGACTTAAAACGCTAGAAATCGGGTTTCGATACACGTAGTGGGCAGAGCACAGATAGCCCATTGTGTAGCTTTGAGCTTAATTACAAATTTCGGTGTGAGTATGAGGTACAAATACAAAATGTCATTACGACAACTTTATCATTGTAAAATTCTTTAATAACGAACAGCAGCGAGTACCCATCCTGGGGAAAGAAAAACTTAATCGAGAGGTAATTCAAATAATATATTCAAAATATATAATTCATGCACGTACAGCTGTCGTTCCCCTCCTCAGTGCGACATCTTAATTTATCCTGAAGCTGGAATAAATTAAGAACATTGTTATTAATATAGACCTTGAAGTTACTGAAGCTAGTTACCGCACATAGAGTAATATATAGGCTGTTAAACCTAATAAAACGTTTATGTTTAACCTTTTCTGTAAAAAGGGCTCAGGTGACTAATATGTTTCATTCTCTAAAACTTTTCAATTGGAAAACGTTTTGTGTACGTGCTTGCACTGGATCCGATTTTGTCAATAAATTTAATTTGATAGTTTAATATAAAACCATAATAAATTATAGTCGTTCCAAGCATGATAAGAAACAGAAACACGTTTAACAGCTGGTCAGTGGAGCAGATGTAAAATGGACAGTTTGAAATAATATCTGTCATAGCTTATTAACTTCAGATTCTTATTTGTATCAGTGGATCGTGGGGGACTTTGACAAACTCCAGCCGACAGCAGTGAAGATGGAGTGTTGCTGTTTTTTATCGCATGCTTGTAACATGATGAATTCTAAAAATAATGAAATATCCTGATAATAGTCCTGTTGTTTAGAAAGAAAAATATATAGCTTCTTTGCCAGAAAAAAGAACCAGCCCAACTCATATTACCATCAAGTATGTCTTTTGTCTGCCTTTTATGTTTCATTAACTCGAAGTTTGTAACCCGATTATAGCCAAATGAAAATTAAAAACCTGGTGCCGAATATGCTCGCCCTTTCAGCCGTGGGGGCATTATAATTTGACGGTCAATCTCACTATTCATTCGTTAAACGTAGCCCTAGAGATGGCGGTGGGTGCTGCCAGCTATTGCCTTCCTTCTGGTCGGCAGTTCAGAAGTGAAGACGACCACAAATAGCTATAGCAGCTTTGCCTTAAAAAGTTAAATCCATCTCCATTCCATCAAATGAGTTTAAAAGTTACGAAAAAATTAGCCCTTTTAGTTTCCTGACTGTCGCTACGACTGATCTTTCTATAAAAAACATATTTCAATATGTAAATTCTTGCCTCAGAGTGTGACCTGCAATCAAATGTTGGCTAATTAACTTACGAGGCATTAAATTTCCAACATGTTATTATATCTGCTCTTTAGACCCTTATCATCAATTTAAAAATCATTTGTCGCGAAACACTTAAATTATACACCAAGTTTGGGGCAAATTAAATTCATGAGTAAACCTGTGTGGGTATTCACAAATATTATGATAATCTGCAGATTAGAACAATTTTAAACTCTTGAAAATGTGCAGAACAATGATGTATTATTACTAAAGATTAACGACAAAAGTATAATCAGAAACCTTTAATGAAATGTTTTACTGTGTATCTATATATTTATAATTTCTAACCCATTTTGACCTTCTCAAATTTTGGGTTCGATCCCCGTGGTAGGTACAGCGTACGTATCCATTTGTGTAGCTTTTCGCTGAAACAAACAACAAAACACTGTCGTACATCTGTATATGTTTTAAGATATAAATTTATTTTTTTGCAAAAATGATAAAATTTTTCGAAAAGGGCGTGAGAGGCGATTTTGTAGAGAGGAAAGTCATGTAAGCATGGTTTAATTAGCCTGTTTTTTTTTTCTCATTCTCTCTAAATATTATTTCTAAATACTTCAGTGAAGCACTTCCAAATACCGTCATGCATTTTTTGTACAGATTTTTTTGAAACGGAACAAAAAATGTTTAGTAGTTTACATCAATATTTAAAGTGGTGGAATCCTTTTAAAAATTGATTTGCTTATTTGGAATTAAACACAAAGCTACACAATGAGCTATCTGTGTTCTACCCATTTAAAATTGATCGTTAGCTTTCAATACTTGGCTTTAATAAGGCATAGAATAAACTCATTTCAAAATAAATTTCTTGTGAAGGTTTGAGATTTTCTTTCTGATTGAGGGAGGAGGTTTCACTAGGTTTTGAAAAAAATACTCATTAAAAGTTAAAGAAATAATGAGAATTTTTTTTCTTATTTACTGTATTGAGGGAGGAGGTTTCACTATGTTTTGAAAAAAAAACAAAAAAAATCATAAACAGTTAAAGAAATAATGAGATTTTTTTTCTTATTTACTGTATTGAGGGAGGAGGTTTCACCAGGTTTTGAAAAACAAAAAAAAACAACTCATAAACAGTTAAAGAAATAAAAATACTCGTATGAAGTATCTGTCATGTTTGAAGTCACCCATCCTTACAAAGAAGAAATATCAAATAAATACACCCTTTATTACGTTAGTATTATACATTAGAGAAGAATCGCCTAGGGATTACGTTCCAGGCTTGGCTGAAATACCCTGTGTAACAAGCATTTCAAAAAGTACTCAATGTTAAGGTATCTGTGTTTTTGATTGATAAATTCAGCATAACATCGTTTATGGCTCGTGAAATTTACTTCAGCGTGTTGAGCTTGCTGAAATATCCGCTTAAACCGTACTCCTTCTTCATAGGGACTTAGATCCATGTGGACCTGGGAGGGTCAGGTACAAGGTTGACTGTCGCAATTGACATGGTTTGGTTTGTTTTGAATTTCGCGCAAAGGGCCAGCCTTACTCTAATTTAGCAGTGATGGACAGCTAGTCAACACCACCCACCGTCAATTCTTGGGCTACTTTTTTACCAACGAATAATTGGATTGAATGTCACATTATAACGCCCCCACTGCTAAAAGGGCGAGCATGTTCGGTAATGGGGATTCGAACCCTCGACCCTCAGATTGCGAGTTCAGCGCCTTAACCACCAGGCCATGCCAGGCCTCGCACAGCTTTCGTACAAAATATTCATTATTTAGGACTGAGGAAGATGTTCAAATATTACAATATAATATTAAGCTTATTAGGGATTTTTTTCCTCTACAATTTTGTTGAATAAGGTTATGTATATAATATAATAGTTGAAAAATGCCATAAAACTTAAACTTATTTTGAAAATTTAAAGTGCATCACTTAGATTACTTTTTTCTCAAACAACATTGAGATAATACTTCTCGTGTCTGACCAGATACTTTGTTGTTATTCATTTATCACGTTTTTTTATTATTATGTTTCTGGTTAAATATCTTTACTATGAATTATTTCATCCTTAGTATTGTGTTATGGGATGAATTGGTAAACGAACTCTTATTGTTTGATTTAGTTGAAAATATTACATCATTATTAACCACAAGTTGCTGTTGTATCTCGTGATTTACCGGATGAAGCGTGCACTGATTTTTCAACGACATCTTAAGTTGCTTTTTTTATCTTGTATAACACACCTTTGGTTGGTTGATTGCCAGATGAATTTAATCATTTTTTCTTTTTCTTTTTAGCATTGGAACAATATATCTCTAAAGAAAAAAAAATTATGAGAAGGAGGATACCCTTGAAGCATGATTGCTCACGCCGTGTAACAATGTGATGACAATTTGATTTTTTTTCGGTTTCGTTATTTACATTCTTATAACCTCCGAGTCACGGATAGGTCAAAGTCCACTGAATGTAATGACTGTAGGTTAACCGCAGATATTTGTAGGTCTTGCCCTATATTGCTGGGTTTAGCCTGCAAATATAAGACATGACCTTTCGTGTTTGTATAAAACTTTGATAAAATATACAACTATTGCTTCAATCTATCTCCATCTTGTTGCGCAAGCCCTAGAAATTCACGATTGCATGGGTATAAGCAAGATTCGTGCCCCTCCTGCTGTTAAGACTGGTAGAAGCCAGTCACATGAGCAGTCATTTAATTCCTTTTTTTTGACCGTTATCGAAATTTGTTTGCGTAACTTTGGCCAAGTTATTACCAACTCATCTTGGACTTACGACATGTCCCTCGTTGGGACAGCGGTAAATCTACGGATTTACAACTCTAAAATCAGGGGTTCGATTCCCCTCGGTGGAAACAGCAGGTAGCCTGATGTGGCTTTGCTATAAAAACACGCTTAACACATTTTTGTGAGTCATTTGGGAAGGAATGATTTTCTTACAGTTTATTCCACGTTTTCTTTTATTTAGTGATGCTTTATCAGTGTACTTGCTTTTTATCAGACTTCCATTAATAGGTAGAACTTGTACAGTATGAAATGAAAAGGTAATAAAGATTTAAATTGAACAAGTTTTAAGTAGATCGTAAAATAGGTTTTGAAATCGGTGACGTCATATCCTGTAGTTTGTGGTGAAGATTACTTATCTTGTAGATGGACCGTGGGAGTTTTAGTTCCACTAGATCAAATCGTTCAACATAATGACCAATCTAGTCTTCACTCTCTGCCTTATTGGTCAGGTGTTCACCATGAAGACGTAATGTTAGTTTAAAAGTCACAACGAACAGAAAGATGTTCCAGTGGCTTAAGGCGTTGTGTGTGGGATAGCAGATAGCTGCAATCATTTCAATTTTCAGATAAAGGATTTGACAATTACCGTTCCTCCTTAACTTGAGGATTACTAACAAAATGCTAGAGTACCAATGATTGATGTTCTAACGGAAATAAGGAAAATTTTTAAACAGCTTAGGCTGACATCTATAATTATTTAACAAAATGAAATTTCTTTTAAAACTAACGTAAAGGATTAGTAAGCGATTTTTCTCATGTCTGTTCATTCGTTATTTGTGTGATGGCTTGAGTGCAATGCCCTCAAGTCAGAAGCTTTTTTTTTACTTCTATAGAGTTTTCTCTGTCTGTTCATTCATTATTTGTGTGATGGCTTGCGTGCAATGCCCTCAAGTCAGAAGCTTTTTTTTTTTACTTCTATAGAGTTTTCTCTGTCTTTCCACTCATTATTTGTTTGATGGCTTGAATTCAATGCCTTCAAGTTATTTTTTTTTTCATCTATAAAACAAACAAACAAGAAAGGTAAACAACAAAAAAAAATAACTGTTCATACCTTAACTGTAATCTGAGTTAATAATTTGTTTTTTTGTTGTTGCTGTTTTGTTTTTAGAGCAAAGCCACATTGGGCCATCCGTTGTGTTCGCTGCACGGGTAATCGAAACTTGCCGCTTTTCCATTGGGGTCATTCATAATTTGCTCTGTTCTTTTTTTTTTAATGTTTTAAGTCGCTGTATTTTCCAATTAACTAAGTTTACTTAGCTTAGAAATGCTTTCATTGAATTGTTTCAACAAAACAGCGTGTTTCAAAACATGGAAAACTTTTTTTGCTCACCCTTCCCGGTTAATAATTAAAATTAAACATATACGAATCATATCATGGAATTTAAATCAACACACACACTAACTAGCGTACCAATAAAGCTTCTGAGGCTTGATGTATGTTTGCTTTTAATTTCGCGCAACGCTACACGAGGGCTATCTGCGCTAGCCGTTCCTAATTTAGCAGTGTAAGACTAGAGGGAAGGTAGCTAGTCATT
>NW_013666944.1:175568-177801 GCF_000517525.1 Limulus polyphemus
ACGCCCCCACAGCTGAAAGGGAGAGCATGTTTGGTGGGACGGAGATTCGAACCCGCAAATTGCGAGTCGAGCTCCCTAACCACCGGGCCATGCCATAGACCTAATACACCATAAAGTTGTGCAACAACGCAGTTCGTTTTAGAAATTTCATTTAAATGACTTGTTTCTGGTCTTCGTGCCGAATTTATTAATTTATCGCCAAAAAGTAAAGATCCACATCCAAAGAACGGCTCATGAAGATCCAAACATTTTGAGTATGATTGACAATTCGGAATATGAATATCCAAAGAACAGCTCAGGTGGTTTTCAAAGCTTAGGATAATTCCAAATATTTTATTTTCTTAATATGACTGAGAAGTAAAATAGCTTATAGGAGGATTGCAAATCCTTTTTCAATATGATTGAAGATTCGGAAGATAAATATCTGAAGAAAAGCTTTGGAGGATTCTGAATAATTTTTCAATAAGCTTCATGGTTTTGAAACTTTGTACGAATTTCAGAACTACGACGATTACCTCTTTAATTGAAAATAGTATTATGACCACGTTTATTAGGATTCATTTAAATTTAATAACATACTCACGTTTTTTGTTGTTTTGTTTTTTCGGGTATCCTTTACAAAATAAAAAGTGTTAGGGAACTTAATACTTGTAATGTACGCCTAATAACTTGTAAACTGATTATTAAAACCAGTTACTTATTGCCCTTTAAGGTGAAAGGATTTTTTTTCCTCCTTCAATCGTTCATTAAAGCCTTCCCCCTTTTTTTTTTTCGTAAGGTCCTACAGGTCAATCGTCTGAAAACACCACCAAAGTAGTTTTGATTATATGATGACCTCTAGCGGAAAAAGTCACAGATTGTAGCTCTTTGTGATTCTGTGCAGTGAATGGAAGTTATAAACTTTCCAAGTACGACGGTGAAAATTAATAACTTAGTAGTGGTGTATACAATGTATGACAAATTTCAGTTTAACCACAAAGCTTTAATGCGAGATGGCGTATCACCTTCCTCATCTCGTCTCCCTCTACAGGCATTATATTACCATATCTCTTCCTGTTTCATAAGTAATATATATGCTGGTAAAAGAGTAACCCGAAAAGAAACGACAGTGTCAGGTGACGCTTTGTAACCTTGTCTCGCAAATCTTTCAAACATCGTGTGTGTTCTTTACAAAGCTTTAGGATGTGCATTGAAGTGATGTGTTATTTATTCAATTGAGAGCAGGAAACAAGTATACCCTCAAATGTGAATTATGTATAGATTATACCATTCTGTAGTGCCGGGACAAGCACCTTGGCTACTTGTAATGCCTCGCGCTGTATATAAGGAAAATGACTAACAACCAAACCATTAAAGTTTGTCTTAGTTATTATTGTTTTTTAATAGAAGCGCTTTTGTAGTCTTGAAAACACTCCGTATTTGTTAACTTCTAACTCCAAACCCTTGAATATCAAAATGGTAACACTTAATAATTCTGTGTAAACTGGACTGAACGAGGTTTAGTGATTAGTGGATCTGAGATTCCATATTTCGCGTTCCACTACCGAAAAAAAACCCCAAACTCCCGTTCGACACTTAGGGCTTTGAGTACTAATAAGAGTGTCGGTTAAAGTTCATTATTCGATTAGAGTATTCCAAGGGTTGCCAGTGGTTTCTTTTAATTGGCTGACATTCCTCTTGTCTATCGTTTCAAATATAGGTATATCTAGCGCAGATAGCCCTTGTGCGCATGTCCCAAAACAAAGAAGCAAACTGAAAGTTACTTTCAAGACTACGAAAGTGCTCATAGCTTACGACCAAGTAAAGCTTATTGTCTGTTTCTTATTGGTAGAGATGGTGAAATTTTTTTAGATTATTTTAATTTTTTTTTCAGTTATATATACATATATATATATATAATTTGCTGTGGTTATTTTACTGTTTCTGGTGTTTTCTTAAAATTGTGGTTTGAATAGTGCTCTAATTCCATTTTGATTATTATTATGAAAACGTAATTTTCTCTTGTTTTTTCCTTTGTAAACGAAACGATTTTGCACGTGATAATTCCAGTTCTTTGCGCTTATTTAATTACTGACGACGGTCAAGAGTTTAAAGATGTGCCACTAGCATCTTTCTATTAATGAAGATCGTTTAAAAATATGGATATTCTCTATAATATTATTTAACAAAATAATAGCTATTTTAGCGATATAACTTTGTCATTGTTTCGTTACTGATGAATGCTAATAATTTT
>NW_013666944.1:178745-187255 GCF_000517525.1 Limulus polyphemus
TGTTATAAATACGGATCAGAACTTAACACCAAGTTATGAAAAAATGATACTCTAAACACTTCCAAAAGATAATACTTTCCTTCTCAAAGCGACTGAGTCATCGATTATGTTGGGCCCCCAGTGGCACAGCGGTAAGTCTGAGGACTTATAACACTAGAAACCGGGATTCGATACCCTTGGTGAGCACAGCACAGATAGCCCATTGTGTAGCTTAATGCTTAACTACAAACAAACAATGGTTATGTTGGATTATGATTATCTACACCAGCGTTTCTCAACCTTCTTAGTAACACGGTCCATTCAAGAAATTCATTTCAAGAAATTTCTCGCAGCCCTTTGCAGAAAATTATAGAAGTATGATACATACCTATGGAAGTGTTGTTTCGTATTTGCTATGCGCATAACATTAATTTATAGTTAGCATTTAGCGAGTTATTATGTAGTTTGCATTATACATTTGCTACTTTGCAACATTTCTTTAAACTATTGTCATCTAATCTTAAGCCTTTTTGCGGCTCACTAGTGGGCCGCGACCCACCGTTTGAGAAACACTGATCTACACGATTTATTCATTGTGTTTCTTAAGTTAAAAAGCAATAAGTCGTACTATTCTGTTGAATCTCTTTAATATTACCACTATCCATATGCATATAATGTCATACCAACTAAACAAACAAAATAAAACATTTTACGCAGTTTAACTTCTAATCAAAAATGATACCGTGAAATATTTTAATTACCACAAGGCATTCGGAAAATTGGTTTGTTTGTTTAATGGTTAAATTCCATTATTCAATTAGAAAATAAACGTCTAAGAGTTGACGATGGTTGCTGTTGACTAGCCACCTTCCTCATACTTTATCAGTTCAAAATTAGAGACGTCTAAGAGCAGACAGTTTTTGTTTAGTTTTGCGTGAAGTTTTGAAACAAATAAATCACCGTGTATAATGTAAAGGAAATAGAGAAGACACACCTATCAACTTAAAAATAAACTTGATGATGTTTGCTTCCTTTCACTGCGTCTTAATTCGCGCGCTTTAGGGTTTCACGATTTTTACACGTCCACTTAATTACATACTTTGTTTTCAGTCGCATTATGTTGACCTGTATAACTGGCTTTGTTCTCATTGCTTTATATCTAAAATAATGTGTGTGATAACGCTCGTTTCATCCGCACTTCCCATCTGACAAACAATATTGAACAACCCATTCATAAAGAAACGTGGGATTAGGTCATGGCAGACCTTTCTCCAAATCTGGCCCGCCCCTAGGAGTGGGAGTATGTAGAGTTGCATAGTGATTTGCCGGATGTCGTGCGTCTATAGAAACCCAGCCCTATGAAGCGTAACAGAAAAGTTGTTGGCTTTTCTTAAGTCGGGTAATATACAAATCTCGATAAAGAATCTCGCTCGGTTGTTGTTTTTATTGTTATTACTACATTTCCTGTCTCGGTCGAAAAAAAAATCACCAGATTCACATTAAAAATACATCTGTAGTAATAAGTAATTACTGCCAAGATGTTAACTATGGATGCCACCTGTTTCACACCTCCCCGGTTTACGGAATTCTGTTTGCGTTTCACGTGTGTAGGACACATAAGTGAGGGTGTAAACTGCTGAGAAACGAGGCTTAGTCTGTTACATCTAGTAAGCGAGGAAATAGCGCCATTTTCTAAATGTTACTCGGAATAATGAGGATTGAAAGTATATTGAACGTGTACTGAGTTTTTCTCTGGAGTGACGAAAGCCAACACTTGCTTCTGAAATTACAAAGAATAAAAATCATTGGGAACTATAATTTTGCAGAATTACGCATTTACAAACACCAAACCGTACATCAGTATATCTCTAAGCAACGCGAAATGATTGTTTGTTTTTGAATTTCGCGCAAAGATATACGAGGGCTATCTGCGCTAGCCGTCCCTAATTTAGCAGTGAAAGACTAGAGGGAAGGCAGCTAGTCATCACCACCCGCCGTCAACTCTTGAGCTACTATTTTACTAACAATAGAGGGATTGGCCGTAACATTATAACGCTCCCACGACTGAAAGGGCGAGCTTGTTTGGTGGGACGAGGATTTGAACCCGCAGATTGCGAGTCGAGCTCCCTAACCACCTGGCCATGCCGGGCCACGAGAAATGAAAAAAGGGTTCAGCTTCTTTGGAGTATTGGTGGTTGAAACACCTTCACCTCCAGTTTAATAAGTGACATAGACTTGTCCAAATGGCCCCACCTTTTCTGCTAATTACAACGGGAACTAACAACAACATGAATAAAAAGGGAGGGGCCAACTTTGTCCAAGTTGTGCCTTGTTTAACGTTCCTATTTGAACGTTACATCTCTACATTGATGGTGTAGAATTCGCGTTACGAAGGATCATAACATCAGTAAAGAGGGTGGAAGGGGTCTTATATCAACCTGAACCTCCAAGATCCTGAAAAAGATCTAGATCTCGCTACAGACAGTGTGGGATCTCTATATACTTATACATATTTAGATAATTTGGCTGTTATTGTGGATTATATGTTTACAGTGCTTGGCATTTTATGCAACCTGGCCCCCCTTTTTTTATAGTATCACTTCTTTATATGACTGGTCTCTTTATTATGACTGTTTTTACTTGTGTTTTGACAAATACATTTTATCGTTTCCACTCTGTAGTTTATACTTATATTTCTTTTGTCAGGCATACATGTACGGTGTCATTTGTTTTGGGCCTAGTTCATAAAACACAAAATATCACCGAAGACAGTGATATGTATATATATATATTACTTGAGATATAAAATTTATTATTTTTATTTATTGTTTTGCAACTTATATGTATATATTATAAATGTTATTAAAAATAATTTATAACGATTGATTCTATGCATTGGATGTGGCCTAACGTTGGGCTGCGAATCGAAGGATCCGGAATTCGAAACGTGATGTTGCTGAACACGCTCCGCACTTGCATTTGTGGACACATTATAAAAGTGGCAACAAATCCCGTTATCCGGTTCAAAGAACTGGACAAAACCCATGTTGCGACGGGTGCTTCTAGCTGGTTCCCTTTAGTCAGTAGTCCAAAATTAGGGACAACTATATCTCAGCTCTAGGGATCTCTTACCTGGCTGTTTAGCCCATATGCGTATAAAATATCATTCAGACTGAAAATTCCAATATCTGTAAATCACCTTTCTAACAATTTTATATTATAAATGCAGTAACTAAATACATTTTATCTATGTACGTAGGCATGGCCTGATGGTTAGAACACTTGATTCGTAATCTGCGGGTTGCAAGTTCGAATCTCGACACAGAAATCTCCCTTTCAGCCGTGGGGGCGTTATAATGTGACAGTCAATTCCATTATTCGTTGATAAATAGTAACCCAAGAGTTGGCGGTGAGTAGTGTTGACTAACTTCCTTGTCTTTAGTTTACCACTTCGAAGTTAAGGACGGCTGGCGCAGATATCCCCCGAGTAGCTTTGCGCGAAATTTTAAAAAAACAAACTAAGAAACAAGATCTGTAAGTTCAATGGGAAACTAAAAGATATTTAAAAAAGTCCTGGCCCTTATATATAATGAGCTTTTATATATAAAAAAATGAAAGATACATATAACTCTTACGACTCCGGTTAAAGTAATACAAAAACATCGATTGGTTAGAGTTTGATTAATCAAAAGCTTGGATTTGGTGATCACAATGAATTTTCTACAAAAAACGCATATATGTGTTTGATAGCAGTATTATATATTTATAGAGAAGATAAAATGACGATTGGATATTAGATTCGTGATTATTATTTTCATATTATCAAGCTAACTCGAATAAACCCAAACTTGTCCAATTTCTAGGAGGGTGTGCAATTGTTAATTTGAAAACGATACCTTTTCTTGCATGATTCTTATCCTTCGGGTGTTTTATTTTTTGTTGCATTCAATCTCTGTTAGTGGTTCATGTTTTGATCGTTGTATCTTTACGACTGCGTTCTTTATCAAAAATTTCAGAAAGATTTTGGTTTTCAGAACAGACACAAAATCAGACTCTATCTATCTCATTCACACACAGTAATAGTGCTACGTTTGCCTATCACAGTTTCTGCTAATGGGATTTAACTCTTACTATTTCTTTATTTATTTTTACTTATATCCTCGCACAGTATTCACGTAATTTTAAAACATGCTGAATGTCTTTGTTAAGTTCTGTGGGAAAGCTATACGTGTGCATGTATTTATCATCACCAGAATGAGATTGGTGTTAAAAATGACTTTCAACTTGGACGTAAGAAAGGAAATTAGTGTGAATCGATTTGAAACTGTTGAAAAACATTGAGATTATAAAATGACTAGATTGGTTTGGTTTCAAAGAGTTCTCCTAGTCTTTTTATAACCTTAAAGATTTTTGGTTTGGTTTCAAAGAGTTCTAAATCTTTAAAGTTATAAAAAGACTAGGTCGCTCTAAAAGTGTTGGAAAACAAGGTTATAAAAGAATTAAGTTGCTTCGATTTCAAAATGTTAGAGCATTTTGAGATAGAAACTCCTTGTGGTTTGATCATGTTGCTTGATGTATTGAAGGGTTACTCTACTCGGAGTTATTTTCATGCTAATATATTGAGAAAAGGAAAACAAGCAGGCAGCGAGGAGTCAAAATGGGAAGTTGTTTGAATCTTGACTGGAACTGAATTAAACATGAGTATTATAAATTCAGGTGAAGATTTCATATGGGCTATTTTATATGGTTAAAAACTTGAGAGTGTTTATTTATGGACACTTAATAAAAATTACATGTTATGGCTAGTAGTCAGTAATGTTTTGCAACTTACCTTCGTTTAATATTCTTCCAAAATATTTTAAATTCTAATGAATACTTTTGCAAGAACATTTAGTCTAAATTATTGACAATTCAGTGCACACGAAATCTCGTGGAGAACTAATAAATTTAAATTATGAGTACAAAAACTAAATAATCTAGGTGCGTGAGGCGAACTACCTAGTTAAACATTTATCGTTTCAACATTAATTAGGGAATTATAATAGAAATTTACAGTACAGTACTATATAAAATATCTTTTAAATTGTGAAGGTAATTCTGGTTGATAAAAAGAAAAAACCGTTGGTGTCGTTAAGCGTTTATGCCTTGCTTCGTTCTACTTACGTGCTGCCATCTCTTATTAGAAATTCGAACGTCTTCACAAACACACTGTGGTGTTGAATTTTTTATTAAACAGCCTTATAGGTAATAATAATAATAATAATAAAAAAGACTGTTCGCTCGATATCATTTGGGGTTATTACGAATCAACACCAAATTAGACGACGGTGACTATACGATAAATTCATATTGATATTTTTAAAACACATTTTGTATTAAGGTACAGAGAATGTTAAATTTCATAATTAACTTAACAATAGCAACAAAATAATCCAACATTCATACTTATAAGATGGCTGAAATATTTTATTTCTATATAAACCACAAATGTAACAAAATGACGTGGTCCTTTTTTTAAATATGAATATCGACAATATATTAATAATTGAGCAACTTAAGCTTGTATATTACAGGTTATTGCAAGAGAATGAGGTACAATAAAGTTGAAGTTTCCAAAACTGGTGAAATTAATTTAGCTTGTTATGTTTCTAGGACAAAAATGACGCCAAGAAAACTGAAGTTCGAGTGCAGCACCGAAAGAACCAGACATTTCCAGAAGTGATACAAGTTAAGAAAAAACTCTTAACCTAAAAAAAAATATCCTCAAAGATGCAAAACCGACGTTACTATTATAACTGACTTAGTGTTGGCAATTTTATTTGGTTATCTATGAGCAGCAATTACATCAATTAGGATCACGTAAACTAACTGATCAATTGAAATTAGCGTTTCGGATTATTGCTGTTGTAGTTTTTTTTTATTATTCCAACAATCGATTAAATCGATTATCACGATAATAATAAACTAATCGAAATTAGCGTTTTCGATCATTTTTTATTATTGTAACTATCCAAGTAATCGTCTTGTCTTTGTTATAGCGAAGCCATTAAGACTTATATGCCAATTTCAGTAATTTTTAACTGTTGACTAGAGGGAAGACAACTGGCTGGTAGCATATAGGTGGGGCATCTAGCTGCCTGACTCAACTCATGAAAGGTCCACTTGTGAGGTACATGAAACTAATAATTTTTTATGTCCGGAACCCCATTTGATGATACTCAACTCCAACTCACATAAGCCAACTTGAACATATACAAAATTAACATTTCAGACCCAGCGGCCTGTCCGATACACAGCTGCAACTCACATAAGCCAACTTGAACATACACAAAATTAACATTTCAGACCCAGCGGCCTGTCCGATACACAGCTGCAACGCACATAAGCCAACTTGAACATACACAAAATTAACACGTGAAATCCAGCGGCTTGCCTGATACACAGCTGCAACTCATGAAAGACCCACTTGTGAAAAAAGGCTTGTGTGACAATCTTTAAGACCACCTACAAGTCAAGAAGTAAAGACCTTCACACCATAATATTACACGAAACAGTCAGAAACATTTATGTTATAATTTAGTATATTCTCTTATTTTCATAAAATTAGTAGATTTGGGCTGTAAGAGAGCCAAATATTCTTGCCCTGGGGCCTTCGTATGCCTATACTATACACCACATACATTAATAACTCTACCAGGCTTAAGTATTTAATAAATAGCAATTAATACATTTTCTCTTGCTTTTCAAAATTTTAAACATCTTACAGGGTACGAGAAGATGTTTTGTGGCTTAATGTTTAATAAAATAAATAAATTGTCTTCCACTTTCGTCAGTAGTTGCATTCCCTCTAGTCTATCAGCTCAAAATTATGGAAAAACATGTGCGAAATAACCACTGTGTAGCTTTACACACAAGTTTAAAAACAACAATAATCTCATTTCAGACATTCAAGGCCAGGTGGTTAAAGAGCTCGACTCGCAGTCTGCGGGTGGCGGGTTCGAATCCCAGTCCCACCAAACATGCTCGCCCTTTCAACCGTGGGGACGTTATAATGTGACGGTCAATCCCACTATTCGTTGGTAAAAGAGTAGCCCAAGAGTTGGCGGTGGGTGGTGATGACTAGCTGCCTTTCCTCTAGTCTTTCACTGCTAAATTAGGGACGGCTAGCGCAGATAGCCCTCGTGTAGCTTTGCGCGAAATTCAAAACAAACAAACAGACATTCAAAGAGCTTTATTTTACTTAAGAGGAAACAAAACTGTATAACATTATTTTATCACGAAACGCTCATTGCTTTATTCACATAGGTAATTTTATACTTCCTAGAAAATTGTTTCACCTTATACATTTTTCCTAACTTCCCTTTGAGCAAAAAACACGTGAATACATTCATAGAAATTCAAGTATTTCAACTCTCCATGTGGCAAATGTTGCTAAAACTAATGTTTGTTTGTTCGTCTCTAATTAAGCACAAAGTTACACAATGGACTATCTATGCTTTGTCCACCACGGGTATCGAAACCCGATTTCTAGCGTTGTAAGTCCGCAGATATACCGCTGTAGCACTGGGGGGAGGAGCAAAACTAATGTTACAAAGTAATGCGAAATATGTTACTTTGATTATATTAGACTCTTATAAAGATAAAACGAGTGCATGGCAATGTTTAATGATTTAACCATATGTACATAATCCAGGACTTTGGAAGGAGAACATTTTACTAAGGGAATAGTTTTACATGGCATTTTTTGTTAAAATTGTTCAGTTAACCACTAGTATTATGGTCTATCACCACTGTAATTTTAATGCACTGTGGAACTGTTTTGTTTGATATTCAGAATAAAGTCGTAAATAATAATGTTAAAATTAAATTGAAAACAATATTGTAGATTGTTTGACATTAAGTATATTGGTGTTTCAAATCACTAGATTGCATCTTCCTGATAAAATAAAGAAAGAAATTGGTGAGTAGTACGCTCCTAAAATCATCAAAGTTCAGTCAGATATAGTTCAATTACAAAGAGAACAAGTTTATTGAAAATAATAAGAGCAGGCCAAGCTTAGAATATCAATCGTAAGGCTTATTTCTTATGGGGCTGGCCCGGCATGGCCAGGTGGTTAGGGCGCTCGACTCGCAATCTGAGGGTCGCGGGTTCGAATCCCCGTCACATCAAACATATTCGCCCTTTCAGCCGTGGGGGCGTTATAATGTGACGGTCAATCCTACTATTCGTTGGTAAAAGAGTAGCCCAAGAGTTGGCGGTGGGTGGTGATGACTAGCTGCCTTCCCTCTAGTCTTTCACTGCTAAATTAGGGACGGCTAGCGCAGATAGCCCTCGTGTAGCTTTGTGCGAAATTCAAAACAAAACAAACAAACAGTTTTTGTGAAGTGCGACCTAAATAAGAGTGTGAAAGAAAAGAATTTACCATGTCGCTCCTGTAAAACAAAAGTTCTACCACCAAAATATGAATCAGAGATTGGCCAGCATTTACCACTGAACCCGACTTGTGCTGACAACTACACTCATAGCAGGT
>NW_013666944.1:187770-189251 GCF_000517525.1 Limulus polyphemus
AGCTAACAGATGTTTCCGCATATAAAAGCTATCTTCAAGTTTTGTACACCAAAAAGACTTTTTCAAGAAATATCTTTTATATGCTGACAAACAAAAGCAGAAAGCTCTTCAGTGACCATTTTTCTGGAATTATTAGGTTTGTTTATTTTGGGTAAGAGATAAAATCTACCCAGCTAAGCCTACTTTGGTGTCAAATACTGGAAGACTTCTTTGTTATTTTTCTTAAGTTTATTACTGATGGTTTCACTAAACTGGGTTGTAGGGTCCTGTGTGAGTTTCTTGTAGAAATTAGTGTCCTCAAGTTAGCAGTTAGCTTCAGTGGTATAATCATCTTTGTTAAGAATAACAATAGCCCCACCCTTGTATTCGAATCCCCGTCACCGAACATGTTCGCCCTTTCAACCATGGGGCGTTATACAGTGATGGTCAATCTCACTATTCATTGGTAAATAAGTAGCCCAAGAGTTTGAAGTGAGTGATGTTGATTAGCTGCCTTCCCTTTAGTCTATCACTGATAAATTAGGAACGGCTAGCGCAGATAGCTCTCGAGTAGCTTTGTGCGACATTCAAACCACAGACCCCTTTGTTCTCTTGCTTTGTTATAGCACTGCTGTTAGATTTGAAACCCTTTAGAACAATTCTTTCTTTTTGGTTCAGATTATTATGACATTGCTTGCAAGGTTTGTATATGTGTTTTTCTACAGCTTTACCATATATCTCTAAATGTGGTCCTCTGTTCGGTGGTGGTGTCCAAGAAGACTTTTCTTTGAAAGTTGAAATATGTTGGTTGTCAGTAGGGTGAGAACTGTTGTGAAAAAAATTGCAGAGTCTGAGTTTCCTTGTAGGCCAGAAAGAAATTAAGGTTCATTAAGAATTATTGTTTGAACAGAAACTGAGACCATTTCTAAGGTAACTAAATTCTGCGTCTATGTTTTAAATATTAACTAGTAGATGCCTGTTGAAACAATTCAACGGTCATTTTCTTTAAAATAGTGATGAATAGATATAACCCACAGAGTGTATATGCAATATGATTGCCTCGTGGGCCGTTTACAACTGTCTTTTGTCCTTCCATGTGTTATTTCAATAAGGGAAATCGTATTACGTTTGTTTTTAAGCAAATAAGACTGAATACAATGCACTGTTGGCAAAGATGTTTGGGTTTCGATACAATGGGTACGTCCACCACAATAGAGCACCCAAGTTCGCTAAGTAGCCGCGGGGATTATTTCCACTGGATGCGACCGTTCCTTATCATTTTACTGAGCGCAAGAAAAGACCGTTACCAAAGTTAGCTCTTTTTGACAGTTGTCAGTTTTATAAGAAGAGTCAAAGGGGAGATATTATTCAATTCAAATCAATTTATTCGACATAGTACAATAAAATCATGCATGTATATAGTACCGAGTTGAAATATATATATACATACATAAGCCAAACAACAAGCTCCACCCCCAGTGGCACAGCAGAATGTCTGCGGA
>NW_013666944.1:190129-193211 GCF_000517525.1 Limulus polyphemus
ATAAAGTCTTCTTTCTAGTCTGGAACTTCCTTGATGTCTTATCGAGAGTTCACGATGAGCGAATTAATTTTGAGTAGGTGTAGATACAGTTCACTTAACAGGAAGCTAGCCAGCTCTGTGTTCTTCGGTCTTAGCCGGCCACACGCCGTTTTATCCACCGATGAAGTTATATAATGTTTTCGTAAAAATACTAATATCCTATGTGAATCCGCTGAAGTTAAATGGTTTGTAATATTCGAAATCTATAAACGTTCTTGGTCAAAAATCTGAAGTTCCCAATGAATAAGCGTTATAACAATCACAGTTATAGCTTCTGAAGTTTATAGCACACCAACTAAAGCAAACCAATAATATATACTGTCTATTAGCGCGTCGCGTTAGTTATATTTATAGGCGTGAGGAGAGTTTCTCGAAATTTCAGCTTACGCTTGTTTGTTTGTAATTAAGCACAAAGCTACACAATGGGCTATCTGTGCTCTGCCCACCACGGATATCGAAACCCGGATTCTAGCGTTGTAAGTCTGCAGACATACTGCTGTGCCACTGGGGGGCTCAGCTTATGCAACAATACAGATGGTACACCAATGTTTAAGTACACACATATATTGTTGATTCTTACACTCGGGAATTTTCTACAATTTTAGTGAATAGGCGGGAATTTTGCAATACAGATTTAACAGTATAAGTTATGTACATGTCTACATATAAATTTAAGTTAAACAAACATCGATATTAAAATAGACATGGGATAGTAAATCCGTCACAATATCGATATGAAACTTTAGAATAAAAAAAAGAATAATTTTCCTGTAATGTACTCTTGAAAAAAGCATTTTGATACATTTTTTTTCTACGATTAAACGTTCAGGAGATACAGAGCGTGACAGACAGACATTTGGCTATTATATATAGAGATTATGTTAAAAACATGGTGAGGGAGTTGATTATTTCTTATATTTGTGAGGTCATTATTATTCTTCGTATGTGTGTTAGTTTGAGAGGGCTTATGTTCTGTAAAGTGTTTTTAACTGTTCGCTTCAGATGTTCATTATTAAAAATAAGGTGTTTGGTTAGTTTCAGGTAGGGTGCTTACTAGCAGTAAGCACTATAGTAGTTTCTTTGTCAAAACAAGGGTGAGGGCGTGGATTGTGGCCACAGTGTTTTAACTGGTGTTTTTTTTAAGAAACTGATTTTTAATTTTAAAGAGGAATGAGTCAGCTCTATGTTTAATTTTGTGATGTTATTTTTACATTGAGGGGGGGGGGGGTTGTAGAAATGACCATGGTAGGAAATTTCCTTACCTAGAATATTACAGAAGTTCTTAGTAATATTCGTGAGTCCTAAAGAGGTGTTTTGAGAATCTGATGTCATTTGTTTCCAAAATTCTGGTCTTGAGATCCTATTTTGATGGGCGCTTTTAATGTGAAAGATGGGGTATGTTTCCATTCTGTATGTTATAGAGTAATGACCTGACATGTGGATAGTATCTGTTACGTTTCTGAGTAAGTTTTCTACGTTTCTGGAAAAGTTGTTTTCTGCTATAGTTAAGGAATTCACTTGGGTTGAATGTTGCAGCTACTGGGGTAAGAATGTCACTAGATTTTCCAGATAAAGAAAGAGAGAGTTTAAGAGAAGGAATAGTTGAGTTTCTTTAAAAAATGGTAGATGGTGTGATAAAACATAAACTTTAGGTTGGAAGTCATTATGACAGTTGATGTTAGTATAAAACGAACTAAGGTGTTTTGATGAAGGAAGTTGTGCAGGTAAAGCGAGGACACGTCAGCTGGTGAGAATTGTAGTTATTGATGAAGGAAGTTGTACAAGAGAGGCGAGGACATGTCAGCTGGTGAGAATTGTAGTTATTGATGAAGGAAGTTGTACAAGAGAGGCGAGGACACGTTAGCTGGCGAGGATTATAGTTATTGATGAAGGAAGTTGTACAAGAGAGGCGAGGACACGTTAGCTGGCGAGGATTGTGGTTGTCATTGATAATGGAAGTATTACAGAAGAAGCGAGGACACGTTAGCTGGCGAGGATTGTGGTTGTCATTGATGATGGAAGTATTACAGGAGAAGCGAGGACACGTTAGCTGGCGAGGATTGTAGTTGTTTTGGTGAAAGAAGTTGTGCAGGAGAGGTGAGGACACGTTAGCTGGCGAGGATTGTAGTTGTTTTGATGAAAGAAGTTGTGCAGGAGAGGTGAGGACACGTTAGCTGGCGAGGATTGTAGTTGTTTTGATGAAAGAAGTTGTGCATGAGAAGTGAGGACACGTTAGCTGGCGAGGATTGTAGTTGTTTTGATGAAAGAAGTTGTGCAGGAGAGGTGAGGACACGTTAGCTGGCGAGGATTGTAGTTGTTTTGATGAAAGAAGTTGTGCAGGAGAGGTGAGGACACGTTAGCTGGCGATGATTGTCGTTGGTGCATGCATAATTACAATTATAATGACGGGGTTTTGGATAGAGAAGCGAAAGATTAAGATGCTGTGAGTAGGGAAGAATGGACAGCAGAGGCATAAGAATAATGAATGTTGTTATTTGTGAAACTAGATATTGGTGGGAAAGTGTGCTACGGGTTGGGTTCATTAGCAAAATTAAAAGAAGCACGGAAGATTGCTGTGAGAAGGTGGAGGAGATGATTGAGTAGTAGAGGTACTAGAGCGTTGAAACGTTGGTAGCAGTCGAGTTGGGAGGGGGTGTTGAGTTTAGATAAAGAAAAGTTGAAGAACTGCTTGGGAGAATATTGCAAGTTTAGGTAAAGATACCAGAGAAGTTGAGGTAAAGGTCATCATGAGAGAGAGAAAATTAGTGAGTAATGTTAGGTTTGTGTGGTTAATTAAAGCACTTTGGGGTTGATTTTGGAAAGGGTTTGATTAAGTTCGTTAAAATGCCGAACTTTGTTGTTGTTTTGGGTGATTAGTGTGCTTTGCATGTTGAAAAATAAGAAGACAGTTGCCTGTTTACATGTCTATAGATTACACTAAGATAGCAGGTTTAATGTGTGGTCTGGTGAAACGAGAATATTAGACAAAAATAAATTATTCGTTTGGAATTTCGCGCAAAGCTACACGAGGGCTATCTGCGCT
>NW_013666944.1:193244-205416 GCF_000517525.1 Limulus polyphemus
TAGTGGCATTGACCGTCACATTATAACGCCCCACGGCTGAAAGGGCGAGCATGTTTGGTGGGACGGTGATTCGAACCCGTGACCCGCAGATTGCGAGTCGATTGCCCTAACCACCTGGCCATGCCGGGCCCAAAAAGAGATTAGAAAGAAAAAAGTTCAAATAATACTATGTTGGTATGTATAAAGCAAAATAAATGTATAATATGAAGATCGATTAACAAGGAAATGTTAGTACTGGAGGAATCCCACACACTTTAAAAATTAAAAACAGCTAAAGTGGGATGGAACAAATACAATAAAAATACGTTTTACTACCTTTAACGTGGCTTTGTTAGGTACTGAACATAACACATTAAATACATCTAAAGGTGACGTCTTGAAGATAACCTTGGCACAAATATGAACTTACTTGCATTTATTTATCTTAGGTTTGCATTGTTTTATTATAGCTTTGTATTGTTTTATTAAATATCTTTAGTTTATTAACATTGGGTTCATAGCCAAAATTGTTAACAATTTTATTTTACTACGATGTTCAGTATCTTCAAAATAGATAGATGGATTATGTTTCATCTTCACATACCCTCCTCTGCATTTCTTGTCTCTCGCTCAACGCCAGACAGACGAAAAACCTCTTCTCCTGAAGTAACACAACACATAAACCAAGAGCGGGGTGAAGAGGAACAAACGAATTCTTGAACGCCTCTGGTTAAATACCTAAACTCCTTCCAAGTCTGTAGAAGAAGTAACATACCATATAAACCAGGAGTGGGGTGAAGAGGAACAAACGAATTCTTGAACGCCTCTGGTTAAATACCTAAACTCCTTCCAAGTCTGTAGAAGAAGTAACATACCATATAAACCAGGAGTGGGGTGAAGAGGAACAAACGAATTTCTGAACGCCCTTGGTTAAATACCTAAACTACTATCAAGTCTGAAGAAGAACACCACCATTCACAGTTTGCGCCAGAAGAAGAAAGGTCCACCTTTCGAAAGCGCTCTGTTTATAGGATTTTTATCATTTCGTATCAAGACTTCTTAAACCTACGTGTTTTTCTGACTATAGTAATATATATATATATATATATATATATATATATAGTTTATGGACTTCTATGAAGTTCTGTGAAAATAAGTGAAACTGTGAAACATGAATATCATAAAAAATATCGGGAAGAAGTGCAATATACACAAAGTACTTAGCACCATATCTAACAATGGTGTACTGCAATGTCTTTCTTTTAAATTCAGGGCTCTATTCCCAGTAGTAGACAGAGTGAAGATAGCCAATTATGGTTAAAACAAAAACGACAAAACTCCTAAAATATAACTAGAAAAATAAAATAAAAATGACAAAAAATGTAACTTGTTTTTTTAAACAGTAACTCAATCGCATAACGATGATAATACAAAATGGGTTTTAAACTTAAGAGTTAAAATAGATAACTCAAAAAACGTATAACAATAATAAAGGGGAATTCAAAACGATACGACTAATTATTAGCAATCGCTAATAAAATTAATGTGAGATATTTGAATAAAGTATCGAACGTGGCTGCCATAGACAGGTATCAAGGTGTTTGGATATAAACGCCTTGCTCACTACATATCTATTGTGGGTGTAAACACCGAGTTCCTCTGTATATATCCATGGTAAGACCAATATAAAATAATTATTAGATTTGTATGATCTCAGCCCGACATGACAAAAAGTCGAAGCTTCGATATATTTTATTTTGTAATTTAATATACTGACCCAAACAAAACAGATTAAACTTGTTTTTTAATAAATCACCAGAATAATTGACGCATAGTGTAACATGTATCGGATATGAACTAATTTATTAAAAGGTCAAATGTGTGGCTTAATTTTACTTGAGAAAATTGGATGATTGTCTAATAATTATTTTATATAAGCCTTATTGCAGATTTATACTTCAGGTATGTGACAAAAAAAATTAAAAATCTAGAACCTGAATTTTGTTAATTTTATTTAAAAATCAAGATCGTGATTTTAAAGCTCAGAAATGCTACTGATAAATCATAATCAAAAGTTATGATTGGGAGTTTTTGCTGTTGGTCAAAGGCACTTGCTTCAGATTTATCCATTAATTTATAACAACAACCTGTACTCGAATAACCAAAGCAACATTATGCAGACAAAGAGACTTTACATCAAATTCTGAGAATTTCGACATGAAAGATTTAATGCTAACACTCATGAAACAAAAATTCAATTCTAATGCTTTACGGCAGATTCTTTCATTTTGAGAATAATCTCTACCTGAAACGGCAAAAATTGTAATTCGGAATTAAACTGATATATCTACCTGAAACTTAAAAAAAATTAATGCGAAATTAAACTGAATTTTTGACTTGACTGATGAAGTTTGCTGAAGTGAGAACTGAACATAACGTTAAATAAAGTAAAATTATTCTTTATACCTCAAGCAATAACAATAAATAAAAATTAATATGTACAGAGAAAAGAAGGAAATCGTATATTGCTTGTAAATAACAGAAATAACTTTGAAAATCCCATAAGATATGAAGTACTTCTGTGATGAATTTGTATGTAAACGTATAATCAGCTCTGACATAGCGCGTGTATTGACCTGGTCTTTGATCCTCTCATAAGTCAAAATAAAAAGGACATAGCCTCCACATATTTCCACACTCACACTCACACATTCATGCTGGTAAGATCAAAATAACTCGACAAAAAAAAAAAAAAAAAAAAAGCTGCCAGCGAGAATGTTTAAAAGTAGGACACACTGCTTGACCGTTTGTATAACTGGTACACAAAATAAGACCATTACTGCGCGAGGTATATTTCTATATATATGTGTGTGAAGTTCACACTCGCTCAAAGTTCGTGTATATCTGAAAATATTCAATGTTAATTTCCCAGAGGAAGAAAAAATTGTATTTTTTCACCTACAGCAGACTTACTCTCAAAGTATTCGGGTTATGTTGAACCAGTCTGAGCCAATTGTTGTAGCTTAACCTAAAAAATAAAATAATCCTTTTCAAATAAGTTATAAAGAAAGCAATAGTACAATTTAAACGTTTTTATGGTATTAAATGTTTACTTCCAGTTATTTTTTGTTTTGTTTTTTTGTCATGTAATAATAATTTAGAGAGCATTACAGTTGTTAAACAATGACAGGCCAAGTGTGCGAGAAACAAAAAATCCACCTGTTAGGTAATTTTGTTCTTATAAAAACGATATTTTATGTAACGAAAATAGACTGTTAATAAATCCTAACGTTATAAACTTTTAATGTATCAATTGATCAGAAAAATAGCAAATCAATGTGGAAAAACATAAATAAAAGTGTACAGTAAGAGAGGACTACGTATAAATGTTAGGAAAGACAAGGTAATTATACAGTGAACTTGTTTTTTTGTTAAGGGCAAAGTTATACAATGGGCTATCCTATGCTCTGTTCATTGCAAGTATCAAAACTCGATTTTTAGCATAACTGACCACCGGGAGCCCAATCAATTTGACCAATCATGTAGCTATATATACACACGCAAACACACATATTACGTAACAATGCTTTTTTTTTTTACAAAAATCTAAAGGCCAATAAATGAGATCCCACAGTATAAAACATGTTCTTTTTAGCCCTATGTGTATTGTTCTTAACATAATTTATGCTATATTTAAGATAAAAAATATGAAATAATGGGCTTAAAAAACAAGAAATGTATTATTTATTTTGGTTGTATATATTTTGACGCTAGAGGACCCTACTAGAACATGTTAGTTTAAGAAGAAACGAG
The DNA here is from genome assembly GCF_000517525.1 of Limulus polyphemus. Lineage (NCBI taxonomy): Eukaryota > Metazoa > Arthropoda > Merostomata > Xiphosura > Limulidae > Limulus > Limulus polyphemus. The sequence continues at coordinate 197,037 of NW_013666944.1, forward strand.
AAAACTTATAAATACGAGTTGTATAGTTAGAATCATTTTATTTCTTTATATTATCAGCTGTTATTCTTAATAATTTAAGTAACATATGCTCATCAAAATTAAGTTTCCAAATCGTCGACAATTTTAGAAGGTAAGTGGAGCTTCAAGTAAAGGAACCTACAACTAGAAATAGAATAGGGAGGGAGTTAATGATGTGTTACTGTTAGGTTATCTGTACTAAGTTATAAACTATAGTTGTGAAGCCTAACAATTGTATTAACGACAAATTTCCAGGTCTCTGGGTTCTAGACTACTGTCTGAGCCCTAATATATTAAGTAGGTGAAGTGTTATAACGGAGTTGTCTTGATTCATTTCTGTTACTTTTTAGTTTTAGATTTCTAGTATTATAAATATAAAGCTAAGTAAGAGCCTCACCAAATTTGTTCGTACAGAATACACTTAAGTTTCAGAAATCAATTTCCAGTACTATTTACTATCTTACTCTTAGTATCTAACACTTTTATGTTCCAGTACTAATTTACTTGAATTTGTAAGTTGTGAAAGTATAAGTAAAGACAGTCATACTTCTGATGCTTCTTAATTGTAATTTAACAAAGAACAGTCAGGGTCAAAATTAGTAATACTAATTATGAAGCAATTAGATTTTATTTGTGTGTGTGTGTGTGTGTGTGTATTTATGTATTGTACTTTATTTGTATTTTACTAATACTATTAGTATTAGTAATAGACTTAATCAGCTAGTGTTTAGTGTAAATGCAGCTTGAACTAAACCTAAACACTGCAGGTTCAACTTATTCCATGGTCGTCATTTCAAAAAGTGTCTCCAATTTATAGCAAAGGCCTGCGAAATTAAACTTCATTAAAGTGGCTTTGATTTTAATAATGGATTTTTCCATAATTCAGCTATTCAGATTTCGAAAATAATATTCATTTTTTCTATCACGTAAGGATTCTTCACAAATCGGGAAGAAAAAAATACTTACTTAGATCAAATTATTATTTCATTTACCACAATGAACATTTATTATTATTATGTTTGTTTAACAAAAATACAAACAAACTGAAGAAAAGGGAAGAACATTGATGTCAAACAAATAAGCATCATCATTCATCCTGCTTTTTTTTTAAATTTATGTCTCTTAGTTAAAAAAACTGTGTTTCTTTTATGTATCATGTCTGCAGCATCTTGTTTCAATGACCAGCAGTAATCAGCCATCATGCTAATGTCCCACCTTCCCTGATACCTCCTCTCCTTTTCCCTGATCTGTTGATGAAACATTTCCCCTTGCTCTTCACTGATGGCACAAGAGAGTTTCAGGGAAATAGTCAGTATGTGAGTGTAAGAAATGAACTTTCAAGCTCATGTTACAACCCAACTCTTTGAATTTATTGAGCATGTTATTGACAGTATTTTTGTAATTTGGGTCCATGTTGTTTCCTAAAAATTTGTCAATAACATCTTTAAGGGCAATTCATGCTTCTTTTTCAACTTTCCTTATTGTCCCTTCGAACTGTTCTTTTGAATACAATTTCCTAATCTGAGGCCCAACAAGAATCCCTTCTTTAAGTTTCGCATCTGAAAGAGCTGGGAATTACCTACATAGATACTTGTAACAGTCGCCATCATTATCTAAGGTCTTCACAAACTGCTTCATCAAGCCTAATTTTATATGAAGTGGAGGTAATAGGACTTTCTTTGTGTCAACCAAACTTTCATTTTCAGTGTTTTTCGATCCTGGTATCAGGCTGACTTCTTTATCCAGTGCTAATTTTTGCTCTGCTGTCCCATTAACACAAAAACCAAGGAAACTTTGTATAACTGGATTGTTGACCAAACAATATACAAAGGACTTTTATGTCTCCACAAAGTAGCCAAACATGTTATTTGTATTTGACCTTATTAAGAAGTTCAAGATTTTCATATGTTTCCTTGAAGTGAACTGAATGAGCAATAGGAAAAGATGCATACATGTTACCATTGTGAAGGAGAACACCTTTTAGACTTTTTTTGGAGGAATCAATGAACAATTGCCACTCACTTGGTTCATAGACTGCAGATCCTAGCATTGGTATTAATTCAGCAATAGTGTTGCATTCTTGTGAAAAGTATGATATAAACTCTTTCTCACGATTTCTGTACCAGTAAAATGATGTCCCTGGAGAAAGTAAGTTCTTAGTCTGAAGTTTGGACCCCAAAATCTCTGAAGAATCCTTTGGAAAGCCCAAATCTCTCACCAAATCATTTAGTTCACCTTGTATGAAAAGTTGTGGTTCACCAGACGTTTCAGGTTGAAAAAACCCCTATCATCATTTCTATTGACATCAGATTCAGAATCAGATGAAACTGTATCAAGAGTCTAGTGGAGTAGGTACAGGTACATCAGGTCCATAAGCAACAGGTTTTATAGCAGACTGAAGGTTCTGATAAGAAATTTCCTTTTTATTTTGAGTGTTGTAGCCTTGCACGTTACATGTGCAAAAATAGCAGTCTTTTCTGTGGTTTCTAGGCTCACACCAGACCATTGGAATTCCAAAAAGCAAAGACCTTTTCTTACCTTTAGTCCATTGTCTCAACTCTTCAACACAAACGATGCAAACTTTGAGCAGAGCCCATGATTTGTCTTGGTCCCCAAGTTTTATTCCAAAATATTTGTAATATGCTGTTTTGACGATTTCTGTAATGTTTTGCCTTTGTTTCTTTACCACAAATATTACAGAATATGTGTGGGTCATTTACACACCCTCTTGTTGCCATAGCAAGGAATAAATAATAATGAAAAGAAAAAATAATGTCAAAGTTCACGCACAAACAAATACTATCCAGAAATAATATGTTATGTAGCCTGTTAACTGTTTATATACAAGTGCTTTGTTCCTCGGGGTTTCTAGAATGATCAATAAAACTCATATCACGATTGGTCTAGAGAAATCTATAGCCAGTGGCTGTCAATACTTTAGGCATAACAAAATGTGACCAGATTTCAAAGAAAACTTTTACATGATGGAGAAAAATGGATATAATTTTTGGGTTCAGCGTACAGGAATTACTGTAGAACATGTAAAAATTTCAAGACAGTAAATCCATCACAGGCCTGTGTAGTTAAATAGCTAAACTTTAGCATTGGATGTGTTTGTATATCTTTCACTTTCAGTTACCAAATGTCTCAAGTTTACTTTTTAAAAGTCAAAGCGCTAATATTTCAAATCATTAACAAGACAACATTGTAGATATTATACTAAACTGTATGCTGTTATCAAATTTCCTTAAAACTGGTTAATCATTTTCTTCCTTAAAATTAAACAAAAGAAAGGTAGAATCAAATTTCCAATGGCTGTTAGTCCTACATGATGGTTATCATACCCTGATATAGTGCTTTTTATTCAACTCTACAGCAGAAACATGAAAGTGTGATTGGACTCTTTGGAGTTGTAAAATAGTAATTTAGTGGAAAATAGTAATGTTTATTTTAAAATTATATGTATTGCTGAAGTTCGTTAAATTATATAAAGTAATATTTCTGCCCTGAAAGTTATTTGAATTCACAATATTGGTATCATTCCGTTTATTTATGATGATAGTTGACAAGGAAGTGGAATGACTAAATACAAGTATCTTTCTGTTGAGAAGAAGTAAATGTCAATGATTGCTACATAAACAGTGAATCAACAGCAAGTAAATTTAAATGTTTGTGATTGATAATAAATCATATATTCTCTGCATTATTCTCTTGAAGCATATGTACTTGAGTTTTGTATATGCTTTGTATTTACTTATATATATTTGATACTTAAAACCATTGGTGCTTGGTGAAACTCCATAATTACAGAATAGAGGAAAAAACAAAGACAATTGTACATTTCACAAATACTTTGTTTTTCCTCAATTCTGTACTTTATATGCATAGTTTTTTAAGGAAATGTAATGTCATTAAGCTGTACTATATTATTATGTATTGTTCTTGTATATCCATATAATGAGATTACATTCTAACATGGATACCAGTAGTTGCCTCCAACACCTGTGTTTTAATGAAGGACAGGCTTTTAGTAGGAGAAATGTCTATCAAGATGGACAAAAACATGAAATTAATTTCAGTACAACCCGAATGTGTGTGTGTTTACAACAACAAAAAAAGTATGTTCTTTAGCATTTAATAAGTATTTGATTCCTTCTGGGAAACTGTTCCTTTCTGTATTGTTTATAAGCAACAATGTCAGTCAGTACTTTGACTGTAGATGCATTGGTGTTTATTATATCAAACAGTATGATGACCATGATTATAAATATTTTTAGACAGTGGCACTACTTAACCACTTTGTATAAAACTTTGGACAAATTTACTAAAATGTATCTAATTTTGGGTTTAAAAATTCATATAAATTAATTAAATATTCCTATATTTTTTTTCTTAGTTTGTGAAACTTCTAAATTTTTTTTTTGAAAAAAAACATTAACAATCCCTTTTTTAACCTTACAATTCAAATTTCTTTTATTGTTGATCAGAAAGTTCCATTTTGATAACTATTCAGTTTCAACTAGACTAATATTTATAAACATATTTCTTTTGTTACTTTATTTTGTTGATAACAGTAGTCACCAATTTCAGCTACAAACCAAAAAATATGGTAAAAACTGAAAATTTATTGGTGATCCTTGACCTGACTTTTCAAAATTTGCATCACCATTACCTCTGTCTGGGTAGTTAACCATATTTTTGCTAACTGTATTATTGGTTGAAATAAATTGTATCTATGAAGTATAGTTTTTCTATAAATTGTAAGCTTGTTTGATTATGATAAACTTAAAAATAATCAATAAAGAAGAATTTCAGTCATCAGAATATTCTGTTGTCACCTTTCATACTCTTTAAACTTACCTGATATCTTTTCATCAAATTTCTTTAGCTTTCAAACAGGCATAATTTTATGTGCAAATATTTTCATAAAAGAAAAGAATGTTTAAAGAAAGCATAAATAAATTTCCAGGTGGTTTGTTCTTAAGTCTTCACAACTTCCCATTGAATACCTTTGGTCAATTCTCTAGGAGCTGCTACAAGCAACTTCCCACAGAACCATAGACGACTTCTTAAACTCCCCTAACCTGCAGGACTCGTTTCGTGTTTTGAAAACTTCATTTCCTTAAACCAGTAGTGTAATAATGTCAAATTATGCATTTTAATATATTTTTATTAATGAAAATAATAAGTAATTACTAAAACACATATAGCATTTTGATGCATATCTGTGTATTACATCTCATCACGTAACTCACTCTTTCAAGAAATAAAGGGGATCTTGCAAGAAAGCATGTTTATTAAAGGGGTGTGGATGACAAAAGTTTGAGAAATGTTGCCTCAACCCAATTTTAGGATGCAAGTTTAAATTATTATAAATTAAAAAATTGAGTGAATTGTTTTAAACTTTCCAAATTACACTTGCATCACATTATTCTGCATAGAAATGTAAGCAGATTGAGATATATTCATAATTTCATTAACCACTGTACGTTTAGATTTTGTTTTAATTTGCATAATCGACTTAGCATCACTGTTTTGTGCTCAGTTTCCTGTTTGCTGTATTAGATGCTTACTACAAAATTAAATTTGTTTATCAGATATTGGTTTCATGTTTGTATGATATCTCTAAAGCTAAACACAACAAAGAAGTGTTATAAATTTTCAAAAAGTTCTGGCCCTTAATGTGTTAAAAGATATGAACAGAAACTTTTCAAATATTTGCTAGTACTCTGTTGAGGGAGCACTTTATTTACCACTTGGACAAAAAAAAAATAGTTTCATACTAATCGCAAGATCAGTGTTAATTGGAAAGTAGGTATATCAAATTAATTCATTTTCTTTCTTTTTTTTGTCCTGTTTGAACTTTGATATAAACTTAATATGATAGTTATACAAGTAATTTGCCAAATGTGAGAGAATATGGCATACATTATCTGACAAGACAAGCTTTGGTTGTATTACATTGTTGAATAAATTCACTTTCATGTGACTCAATAGCAATACATTTTTTACCTGACATTTTCAATCTTAACGATTCTGTAACTTGGTTTAAATAAGCTTTGGTCTTAAAGTTATGGTAAATAGTATCGTATCACAATCTGCTGAACCAATAATTGAAAACTGGTTAATGTGAACTGGGATAGTGCTATTTGTTAATAGATCACATTTGATTGACTGACTAGTAAGCACTCTCTATGCACACCCATACAAGCAGAAAAAGGGGGGGGGGGTGCTAGCTTCATGACATTTCCAACCACTGCATTTTCTAATCTTTTGTTATTGTTGACTGAATATTACCATACATCCACCTTTGCAGTAATGTCCCACTGATCTTGTGCAACTCAAATGAATTGATAGTTAATGGAAAAAAAATATATCTATATGGTCATTTTATATGGTGAACATAAAAAAAAAAACTCATGTTTACAAACAACTGAATAAAACCATAGTATATCTATTAAAAAGTAAAAACACCATAATTTTAAAGAGTCAAACATCAAAAAGATACCTCAAACATTCCCCAGTTATATCACTTCTTTGTTTCATACTCTTATGTATATTCCTGTATCTGGGTAAACTGCTAGTACCTGATGATGACAAAGTCTTCTTCAAACATTATGTGTTTGGTACTGTGTTAAACTTGCAATAAAGTTTTCTTTATTATCCATTCAACCATTCTCTAAATTCAAGTTATCTAATGTCTTCTCATTGAACAAAATTTCTGTAACTTTCAAACAGATAATTTAATACACAAACACTTTCACAATTCACAAATGAAAGGAAAGTATAAAAAACTATAAAAATATATCCTAAAACTGTATATTTAATCTGCTTTAATACAATAGTTTAATTTTTGCTTTATCCATATTTAAACTTTCTTTTTAGTTGTCTTCAAAACTGTTTAATTAGTAAATGATCAACCCACTTGGTGTAGCACCATAACAAGGTTTAAACCAAAGCCTGTACAAGGCCTTAGGGAAGCACATGAAAATCAGGAATTGGATAATATATTCTCAAAAAAAAGGTGATAGGTTTTTAGCACAAATAGTTATTCTAAAAAAGTGTTTTGTTTACAGGCAATTCTTTGCAACTGTGCAAAAAAATGAAAATATGAATTTATATTATTTTTCTCTGTGAATTACATTAAGTAAGTGTCAGACAATGATAAAATATTGATTCTATAATACTTTTGAGTTAGAATTATTAAAATATAGTTAAAATTGACTTAAAAATTTGTTTCTCAAAGAATTTTATCAATTGGTGAAAAAATATTAAAAGCCAGGTGTTCAAATTTAGAATAAGTTACTTTTACAATCCTAATCTTTCTACATGATGTATCGTACATCCAAGTCATGCAGTCATATTTTAATATTTAGAAAGTGGAAACAATGAAAGGTTTATTCACTTTTCAGTCACCTATTGCAACGAGTTTACACTTTTCTAGACTTGTTATTCCAGATACTACAGTATTGTTCTAGGTGTTAGTGAGTTTATAACAATTTTGTAGATGTATGTGTTGTATATTTAACTATGCAGTTTTTCAAAACACTTTATAACCAACCAAGGGAAAGGATATTCATAAGGAACTTTATCTATTAGATAAATGTGTTTTTAGCCAAAGTAAAAACCTAATAATTTTAAATATTTGTCAAGTAGCCTAAATTTAAGTCAACACAAAAATTGAGATGAAATAAATTTATTTTGTAAAATAAAACTTTTCATGGTTATAACTTTATAAAGTTTGAAATTCATTAGGGAGTGAATAAAAATATAAGTAGAAAGTCTCTTTAGATAATATAAATGTGTTAACACTAGGTAGAAATTTCCGATCTGGGTACCTGAGGGTCAATACCCATTAAATTACTTACTTTTTAAAGGTCAATGGAAACTGAAAACTTGTTAGCCTAGGGTTGGACTTCCAATAATTCCAGTTTTGTAAATTCAGTAGAATTTGGAAAGCTTAAATCATGGGGAACGATATTAAATGATAGTATAAACTCATTGCAAAAAAGTTTAAAACTAAAGGAAAATTCTGCATCTAGAAAATTTCTAGATTCTGCATCTCAGCAAACCCTTGTGAGTATCAAGGTGCTGGATCACAAAGGAGTACCAAAAGCTGTACAGAAGCTCTGTGGTGTGACAGGACATTATGCAAGGTTGTGGGGACCTGTGTGGGTAACTATTGAGCTCATGGGCATGAAGAACAGACAAAGTATACTTGGCTGACGTTGGAGACCAATGTATATTAGGATTGGACTATTTACTACTGAGGAAGTGTATAGTTAACTTCGATAAAATGCCGATTGGAAACAACAAAGGCCAAATTCCAGTAAGTGTTGCTACATCTGTTGATTTGAATGTC
>NW_013666944.1:206416-207522 GCF_000517525.1 Limulus polyphemus
GGCATTATCACGGTCCAGGACATTTCAGTTGGGACGAAGTGAACAATGGAACAAAAGACACCGCTGAAGATGTGTCACCTGGAAAAGCCACTGTCGAAGAAGAAACTACTTGGTTTTGAGAAGTGAAACAGTGAAGCCATTGATGAAGTTACTACCACTGATGTGACTATTATTGACAATAGAACATTTCCTGATGGAGCAGATGAACTTTACGTGAAGCAGAAGCCAACGAGACAGAGACCAGTACCGAAGAAGATACGTCCCATAAAATTAAGAGACTTTGTTGAATTATAATTTTGTATTTGTAAATTTTGTACATTTAATTAAGTTATTGTTAATTATCTATTGGTTTAATTTAAGTGGTTATTGTTCGGGATGAACAATATTAAGGAAGGGGCAGTGTTACGACAGCGGAAGTCACGTAATGCTGGTAACATGTAATGAGTATCTAGAAAGATCGAGGAACCTGTCTAACGTCCTAGCGTTTGCTAGACTCGCGCTCTTATAGTATATAAGCCGGCAAATAAAGTGACGGCAACAATTGAATTGCAGACAGAGAGATACAGAAACAGATAATTGAGTCAAGCCGTGAGTAAAGTGCGTGAATTGTTGTGAATTCTAGCATGTGTTTAAGTTAAAGTGACTGTGGAAATTAAGTGTACTGCAAAGTTGAATTTAGAAATAATAAACTAGTTTTATTTAAGAAAGGACTTGTATCGCTGAAGTTCTACAGAAAATTAACAAACTAACAGACGTAACACCTCCATTATCTTAGGACTAAAATGTGATTTACTGGTATTTGATATTGAGTATTTATTTTCAGGCTATTAGTATAAATACAATGGTTAAGACTAGTGTAGGAGTTAAGCATTCACAGTTTGTTAGGTGTAATGGGTGCAATGAATGGATTTTACTTGGGAACTCGGGACTGAAATGTACTTTTAAGGAAGCTAGTAATGATGATGTGCAATTTTTATGTAAAGTTTTTATGTTGGAGAAGAAGTTAGGGGCAATAGATAGAGAAAATGACTGGGAAAATGGCAACAGCATTTCAGGAGGAGCTTAAGCTTTTACATGCAAGGGATACATCAGCTAACAGTGACTTT
>NW_013666944.1:207532-225948 GCF_000517525.1 Limulus polyphemus
GATAGAATAGTCTATGTGGTAAATAGGGAGAAATGAATCCAATTATGCTACCCAGGGGCACAGGTGGAGGATATAACTGACAGAGCAGGAGATATAATACTAGCAGAGATGCAGTTTCTGTGGTGCATATAGGGGCTAATGATGTAGGGAAATGTAGGTCAGAGGAGCTAATTAATAAGTACGAGGGGTTGATAAAAGCATTTAAAGAAAAGGGCCATAACTTAATTTTGTCAGGGATACTGCCCAGAATTAATTGTGGGGATGAAGTTATAAGTAGATCACTAGGGCTAAATGCTAGGCTTAGGTTAGTATGTAAGGATGAGCAAATTGGCTGGTTAGACTTGTGGGATCAGTTCAGTGGAAGAAGGTAGCTTTTTGGAATGGATGGTTTACATTTAAATAGAGTAGGGGCTGGCTTGTTTTATAAGGCTATTAACTCAGCTGTAAGGGAAGTTTTAAACTAGGACTAAATAGTGGTGAGTGCCAGGAAAAACTAAATGTGAAAAGAATAAGAGGTAGAGAAAAGTTTAGCATAGGAAATGAGTATAGATGTAGTTATAAGGATAGGCTTAATTGTTACTATTGTAATGCTATAAGTATAAGAAATAAGATAGATGACTTTAGAGCACTGGTAGGAATTGAGGATTTTGATGTGATGGGAATAACTGAAACATGGTTAAATGTAGATGATTTTTGATGACAGAAATTTCTTTGAAATACGGGGTTACAGGCTATTTAATAGGATGGGAAGGAAGACCCTTGAAGGATGATATAGGAAGGTTAGTATCTGATGATTGAGGTGGCTGGGTTATTAAATTTTGCTTTTCTTTGGTTTTTACTAACAAAGATTTAAACAATATTCCCTATCTTGAACAGTTGATAGATGGAAACAAGATTGAATTAGATGACTGCATCAATTCTGAGCTGGTTAAGAAAAAATTGTGAAGTTTAAAAAAACAATAAAGCTCCTGGGCTAGATAATATTTCCCCCAGGGTTTTGAAGGAGGTTAAAGATTGGATATGTGAGCCACCTACTACTATTTTTTGTCAGTCCTTGGATAGTGGGCAGGTACCAGAGGATTGAAAGTTAGCTAATGTAACTCTCTTTTCAAGGGAGTTGATAAAAATTGGATAGTCAAAATGGTTTCACTAAAGGAAAATATTGTCTTACAAATGTTTTAACATTCTTTGAAAAGGTTACTGCTTATGTAGATGAGGGTAAGGGTGTAAATTTGATGTATCTGGATTTTCAGAAAGCATTTGACAAGGTGCCACATAAAAGGTTTGTAAAAACAAATTAGCTCTATAGATGTGGGGGATAAGTTAGCAAATTGGATAGAAGAGTAGCTGGATGAAAGAAAGCAGAGAGTTGTTACAAATGTCACAAGTTCAGTCAAACTGGATTAATGTTACAAGTAGGGTACCTCAGAGCTCAGTCTTGGGATCTTTGCTCTTTTTGATTTACATCAATGACATAGATGAAGGAATAATCAATAAATTATTTAAATTTGCAGATGCTATTAAGGTCTTTGGTGTTGCTAGCTGTGAAGAGATGCTGCTGATATACAAATGGGTTTAGATCATTTAGTGAGTTGAGCAAATAAATGGCAGATGGGTTTCAATTATAATAAATGTAAGATGATGCATGTGGGTTATCATAATTTGAATTATAAGTATAATTTGGATGGGAATAACCTTAATTGTTTTACGAAGGAAAGGGATTATGGTGTAATAGTCGATCAGTCTATAAAGCCATCCAAGCAGTGTGCTGTTGCTAGTGGTAGGGCAAATAGGATTTTAGGTTGTATCTACAGAAATATTGAATACAATTCTAAAAAGGTTATAATTTCTTTGTACATGTCACTGGTTAGGCCACATTTGGAATACTGTATTCAGTCTTGGGTTCCTTACCATAGGAAAGACATGGAATTGTTGGAAAGGGTTCAGAGAAGGTTACTTGAATGGTGCCTGGGATTGAAGGGTTGTCATTTGAGGAGAGATTGAAATCTTTCAAATTGTTTTCTCTTGAAAAAAGAAGAGTTAGGGAGGATCTGATTGAGATGTTAAAGATTGTAAAGGGAATTGATAGTGTTGATGCATCATCTTTTTTTCATACTTGAGAATGGTAGGACTTGGGAACACATGTAAATTTTGGCAAGGTAAGAGTCATCTTCAGCTAAGACAGTTTCATTTTTCTAACTGGGTGGTGGCCTTTGGAATGGGTTGCCTTCAGATGTTGTAGAGGCAGTAGATTTAGGTGAGTTTCAGGAAAGGCTTGATAAGTATATGAATGATAAGGGCTGGCTTTAAGATTTTTTAAAAATTATTTTAATTTAGTTTAGAGGATGGAACAGCCGAGATGGACCAATAGGTCCCATGTTGTCCCAAAACACTATGTTATGTTAAGAGTTAGTAATGGATTAAATTAACTTTTAGCATATGAAGTAATGGTACAACCTAATCTAACAATTATGATATGCCCAGTATTCTAACAAAATGCTTAAAATTTACCATTGAAAGAGTTTTCAAAACTGTACAAGAACATATGATGTCATCTTTCATACTGTTGGCAGATTATCTGTATAATTAAATATAACATAATGTTGTTGTTTTTTTAGTGTTATGCCCTTAACTTAAGAATGTCTTTTTCCATTCATTGTTAATCTCAAAGTTATATCCTCAGCCTTAATTACTACAGGTTTTATACTATTGTATTAAGTAATCTGGTATGTAATTGTATTATTATGTTTATTTAGGGGGCATTCTAAACATTTCCATAAAAACTTTTAACAAAATATTTGAATGATAAATATCAAACTAGACCTGATACTTTTCTAAATATTAAAGGTATGACCTTGGACAGACCTTAGTTTTAGCTGTAGAAAACAATTCATAGTTGTAATAGATGTAAAGCATTTTGTTCAGGTTAAAGTTGATATAAGTAATAACTGAAATGCTTGTTTATCATCATTTAAGCTCAGAAACCTTCAAAACATGAACCATGAAAAGGTACATAACACTTGAATACAAATTAGGCCTAACACAAATTGAACGACTTCAAGTTCATTATTACAATGCAGAATTATTTTTTATAAATGTTGGTTTCATGCAGATTCTTATTATCTGGTTGTTTTTGTCAGTCTGTTTTTAAAAAAATGTTTTCATTTGTATTTATAATGTAGTTTTTTTTTAGAAATACTTGAAAGCTTTAGTGAGTGGATTTATTATTATTAGGGCTGGATAATTACTGGAACTTGCTAACAAATTAATCTTCAGGCTCATTAACACGTTAAATGTTGCAATGCTAGACATCACCTGTGGCAGGTGCTGATACTAGTTTTAGTGCAAAATCATTGTGTTTTCAACTTAAATTTATGTTTTTACTTTTTGTTAATATATATTTATGATGCACATGTGCATCTAGAAATTGATTTAGATAATACTTCTGGAAAAATCATTTTCAATGAAAAAGACAGAATCAATTGAAACTTGTTTTTATCATGATATAAACACACATCACATGATGATTACATCAACATTTTGTGTGGTGCAGTTTCAAGCATATATATCCAACAGAGTCTAGGTTATTCTGGACACACTTCACAGTCATAAATTGAATCTTGCATTTTCCCTTTTCACTGCATAATCTGCACTTTTTTCTCATCATTTTACTGCTTGGACCAATTTTGCAGTTTTTTGGCTAATATTCATTATCTTTAGCTTTTGGTGATTTACTTATAACTGCAGGTTGTAAAAGCTCCTATATCACTGCCAGACAAAAGTCACACAGTGTCATTTTGTTCCCAGAATATTAATTATACAAATAACAGGAATTTAGCAGAGTCACTTGTAATATGAATACAAATTTTCTTATACCATCTTATGGTTTTTCTCGAGCAGAGTTAATACAATAACATCTTATCATGCCTGTCAATTCCACTCATATATACATGAAAATATGAAGTACGACACCTATGCATAATGCTCACTACCATACAGTGTGCTGCTGTCAATGGGCGTTTAAAATGATGATCGGGAATATCAACTAGTTGAGATGCACACGTGTCATGAGCACATGCAAATGAGTGCTAAAAGTACACATTTGCATCCTCAGCAATGAATATGTTAATTGATTACATTCAACAAATCAGTTTTTCTCGCATGAGAATTGGATAGTTGGAATAATCAAAGATAATTGTAATAGTTGAAAATACTAATTTTAATTATTTAGTTTGAGTTGTGACACTAATCAATTCAGTTGAACAACCTTGAATTAATCAAAAATAAAGATAAGAAATCATAATCTCGATATTTTGATCACTTGGATAGTTGAAATAATTTGAAACGCTAAGTTTGATTACTTTAATCATAAATTTGAATAATCAATTATTTTTCTGACACTAATAAACTTAATTGATGCTCATAGTAATCAGTTAATTGGCCAGCTCTATATCATTTTTTTTTTATAGTTTACAGTATATGTGACTAAGCCTTTAATTCAGCTGGTCTGAAATATTTTAATTGATAATTTTTATACCTATAATTTGATTTAACTGTTATGGAACAAAATATATTCTGTTTTAAATTAAATAATGTTAGTTTTTTGTTGGTATAAAGATTTGATAGGATTTTTGGTTGACCATATTAAGGTGTTTCAGGAGTATTTTTGGCAGTGTAGACGTGGCAGAGTTTTGGAAATGTACAAGTGTAATTGTGAATATTAAATTATACATCTCTTTGTATTGCAGTATTTTATTTAATAAATTGTATACCTACAATTTCATTGGCTATCAGTCAAAATGTATTCAATTTTAAATTGACAGGATTGGGTTATGTAAGTATAAAGATTGACATGATCTTTATTTGATCAAAATAAGTGTCAAAAATTGTGAATCATTAATTCATACACCTGTATGTTATTGTCTATATGTAATACAGAAATGTATATGTCATGTTTTTAACTTTTTTATGTCCATGAATTAAAACTGGTTTCTCATACTTTCACATAGATTCTTCAGGATTTGGAAAAACAGAAAAATAATTCACCAACCTGGGTATTTGTTGTTTTCCATGCACTGCTCCCTTCTTGTAAAAAAAGTTGAAACTTTTGGAGCCAGAGAAGAAAACAAGAAATTGGATTTAGTACAGGTCATACTTTATTATCCCAGTTGTATATACACAGAAAAATGGCTAACACTGATGGCTTAGTAGACAGTTTTGTGGGAAGTGAGCTATCAGTGAAAGACCGTCCCCCTAATAGTAACCTCAAAACATGCATTGTTACTGCTGTGGTAGGAACAGATTCACACTTGAGCACAGACTCCTATATATGTGAAGAACCATCTGAACATAATAAAGAGTTTGATCAGACATGTACATATACCATAAGCAAACAAGATATTTCTGTAATGGGGAAAGAAGGGCAAATTTCATCAACTTCAAGTAATACACTGAAAAGAAATAATCCTGAAAGTTTTACCTACTTACAAAAAGATTTCTCAAAGACAACTGAAACTGTAAAAACATCTGTGAACTCAAATTCTGAAGATTGCAAAGCCACAGCCTTTAAGAATAGCAAGAAGTGTAACAGTAGTTGTGATTTAAAGGATAATAATGAACAAGGTGAACTAAAAACAGTTTCTAAAGTTATGGAAAGTTTCCATATTAAAAATACAACTCCTAATCTGGTTAATGATTCAGATGAATGTAAAGAAAAGTTTTTTGATAGCTCTTATCCAGAAAGATCTAATATTTTAACTTGTCAAAATATCCAGTCCATTTCTTTTGAGGATGGATATCAAATCAGAGAGCACATCCAGTCAAATGGAAAAAAATATGTCAGTAATTTCTCACAAGGGCTAAAACTACCAACACAAGGAGTAGCTCTGTCAAAAAAGTTACCAAGTAATGCTGAAGTCCAAGAAAATAAAAAACAAACAATAAATGAAGGTACAGAAACAACTACAAATTATAAAACTGTGGTGAGGGATGATATCACCACCCATGAGAAGTTTCCCACTAATAATGATGTTTCAGGTAATCAAATTTCTGTATCTGCAAAAATTGGTGCAAATGATTCTTTGCATTTAAGCTCTGAAGGAAAAGGCAACTTGTTAGCAAATACCTTAGATCAAGAATGTTCATATATTGATACATGTTATGAAAATTCACTTACTGATGAGATATTCAGTGAAATGATAAGAAAGGCTGGATTTCCAGCAGCTTTTCAAGACAAGGTAGTTATTGGAAAATACATTCCAATACGACTACCTAAGCAAAAGAATTTTAAACTACGTGAAAATGAAGCCTTACTGCAATGTCCTTCAATGGTTACTCCACTCTTAATGAAAAAAGCAGACAAGTTTCCTACAAAAAAGTATCCTTCTGAAATGTCAGATTGTGCATCTTGGAATGGAAATGATAAGGAGGATGAAAATGATTATCAGTTAATTGAAAGATTCACCAAAAAAGACTCTCCAGTAGATTTCTCAAGTAGTACTTCGTGTAGGTTTTTGTTGGGCATAGGCTTAAGCCAAGCTCAAGAGTGGTGTCTGAAAGACCAAATAAGGTACAAAAAAAGACGAATCAAGAAGAAAGGAATGGTGAAAAAGATTGCAAAAGATCTTGAGCTATGTGTGAAAATGCTCAAAGAAGCCAGTAGTGCTAACGAACCATTTGTGTTCCCTCTAAAGAAATGTGAGTTTTGTGATTTCAAAACAGAATCTGTACATGCCTTAGAAGAACATTGCACAACAGTGGATTCATTATTACGCAAAGAATATAAATGTCATTTTTGTGGCTTCTGCACAAAAGACCCCAAAGCTCTCTTATTTCATATAGAAGCACTGCATAACAGAAAAGGAAAGCTAGAATGCTCTTCATGTATTTATTTCTGCACACAATGTTCATTTGAAACAAATAACAAAAAAATTTTTAAACGCCATTTAAACAAATGTCAGAAACAACATGATGGAAATTACTTATCTGTCCAAGATACTCCTGCAAAGTCTTCAATGCTGACAACTATGAATGATATCAAAGACTATGAAGAGTATCTTTTATCATGTAGAAAAGAATCAACCCATTATTCTGGCATATCACGAAGTCTTAAGACAGTCCCACCATGTAACCAGAAATGTTGTTCTGTACCTTTCCAGAAACCAGTTGACAGGCCACAAGATGTTTGTTTTGCTGCTGCTGGTCATGGTGATTTGTACCAACAACGTGTCAGACCTATAGGTACCTGGCACCCTATGTCGAATAATTCTTACCTGAAACCTTACCAGTTTAATAATATTGGACCACTTACATGTAGTTTTGATAATCCAAGTACATCTTGTAACAGTGGTACAGATGCAAGTTCAGAGATTTCTCCATCAGTTCACATCCCCTTTCCTGCCAATCAAATCTATCAATTAATAAGTGGTACTGGAAAAATTATTCCTGTGGAAAGTGGTAGCAGCAGTTCCTCTGGCTCGTATGCTCCCCAGTATACTTTGGTGTCTAATTCAAGTGGTACTAGACTGGTTGTAGATAAGACTACTACAAATCCATCAAGGACTGGTCTTATTTCAGAAAAAACAAACTCACCAAATATAGTCCCAACAAGGCTTCAAGGACCACATTCTACTGAGATGACGAAGCAAAATTCTGGTAAACAAGCAAACAGTGAGATAGTTCCTAGTCTAAACAATACATTTGTGATTTGTGAAATATGTGATGGATATGTGAAACAATTAGGGCATTTACGAACACACATGTATTTGATTCATAAAGTAGAAATCCAACCAAAGATCCTTCAAAATCGACCTCCTCTGAATTGTCAAAAGTGTCAGTGGAAGTTCTTTACAGATCAAGGACTTGAGCGTCACCTTCTGGGAGCTCATGGATTAGTCACGACAAATATGCAAGAATTAGCAAAGAAGAAAGAAGATGGAGGTACATGCACCATCTGTGGCCGTGTTTACTTTAGCCAATTATTAATGCATATGAGTCAAAAGCATAAAATAAAACTGAAACCAGCAAATCTCTCTTACAAGTGTACAGTGTGTTCAGCAAATTTCAACTTTTATGGACAGTTTCAAACTCATGTTTATTCTGCTCATATTGGAGCTATCAAGAGAAACACTGCAGGCACATAATTACAGTCAGACAAATGAGATCTATGCTATGGGTTCCATAAATTTTGTGGAATGCCAAGTGTGAGGGATAAGTAAGGTAAAAACAACAAAATAATTCAGGGCACATGAAAGTTAAAAAACAACAACGTAAAATGTGTATTTAAAGTAATGTTTGAAAGCGGTGGTTGATTTCACAAACAAAATTGAAAATATTAGATTTTAGAAGTATTAGAAAGCTAGTCTACATAATGAAATACCATAACAGAAAAAAGAATTAAAAGTTCTAAGTTTTATGGGAAGCTTAGGATAAGTGAAAAGGTGAACAAGTCTTTGTAATAGGTGTTAATTTTTTTTATATTCACATGGATGTATAAGTGAAATACATGTTTAGACCTTTTGAAGTGAGTGATAAAACTGGTTGTCACTGTAGTTAAATCAAAGAAAAATATTTATAGTTAAAACCCACTCTCAGATACAATTATAGGTCTTTGGAGAGTAGTGGAATACATATTTCTTGTTGATCTAGTAGTAAGGCCCTGTCGTTTTATTGTGGAAAGATATAGTCTCAGAAGTAGTGTCCTCTTCAACATACAAAGTTGATCAAGTGCCTTCAGAGGTGCATCATTGGTTTAAGATCATGATTTCATTTGTCATAGCTACTAATACTTTGAAGGTATTTCTCTGTTTCAGATTTTCTATAATGGTGCATTTCATTAACATACAGTACAGTTATAGCACCAATCTTAAGTTGGTTAATATCAAATTATGAATATGTCTAATTGATTAATCTGATTATTTGGAAATAATTGTTTAAAAAAAAGGCCTTAAAGCTAGTACAAAAATTGTGTTTTTGTTTCACATTTGAAAGGTTACCCCTGAGATGATAGATTAATCAGTTTAATTTTCACAAACACAAAACTGCCAATCTCTTGATCAACAAGGAGAAGTGCTTGTTTACAGTGTTTGGTTACAGTTTAAAATACAAATTAAAGAATAGCATCAACCTTTGGAAAAAGACTATTTTATTATTACTTGAAAATCTTCTGTTTGCATTTTTTTTATTTCAGGAAAGAGATTTTACTTTTTATTTTTCAAGGTCAGTGTAATTTTCAAAACTTTTTTTCAACTGAAGGATGACACAAATTTTTGATAAAGAAAAGATCGGGCTTGTTCAAAGTTTTAATGTGCTTAACTCGCCTAGATCTACAATACTGCAACTTGTCAATTTAATAGAATTATAGAAATAAAAGAATTTCTGATTTGAAAAAATGGATGAAAAATGCAATTTTCGTGTACTTTATTAAAATACAAATGTAATCGCCCAATAATGGAACAAATGTAAATGTCATCAGGCACATTGTGATATTAATAGAATAGTATGTATAGAAACTCAATAACACACACACATGTAGAGTTCTTATAAAACCAGAAGATACAGTTGATGGATGAGAATTATCCAGGAATCCTTAGTTGTGTAACTGTGATTTTCAAAAATTTAACCAATTACCATTTATTAGTCTTTATTATCATAATCCTGTAAAATTATCAAAGTGACTTAGAGTTTTATATCACTGACATTTATACTTTGTATTTGTTCATTAATTGTAGAAAGCCAAGGAAAAATTTTATTGATAAATGTTATCTTTTACATATGTAGAATCTGTTGTTTGTATCAAAGAGTTAATGACTTGGATTATATGAGCATGTATCTGAAAGTGCACTAGAAAATTTCTGGTTATGGAATATCAGTTTTTTTTTAGAAAAAACAAATTTTAATGCTAAACATCATTAAATGTTAGTTTTTTCTGTTGTGTGTGTACACTTCATTTCATTTATAGTTTATCGAGATTGAATTTATGTTCATTGTAAGGTATTGTGACTGTCAGATTCCTCAAAAATTTGGATACATTAATATCTTCATTCATCTTTCAAGTGTCATTTAAAATAATGTGATAAATTATAACTGAACTCTACAATCTGTTACTGATGTTAAGAAAAAATTAAGATAAACCACCAGACTATTCATGACTGTAGCAACTTATTTAGGCTTTAAAGCTTGTAAAGAGCATTTGTAATATTCTGAACACAATACATTATTCAGTGGTAAAGAAACATAAAATTATTAAATGTTCTTTAGAATATTAAAAAATTTTGATTGTACTGATGAGGATTATATAACATCAAAGCTTTGAAACTTGTGCATTTTGTGTACGGTAGCTGAAATTTGAGTATTAATGAGAGAATAACAGGTGGAAGTTTTTGAAGTGTGTAAAATAATGCTGGAGATGCAACTGCTTTCACCATAGCTCATACTTATTGCTTCTTTTGAACCAAATGTCCATATTAACAAGATTAACCTAACAATATGGATGATGTATGTAAAATCTATTGTGCCTTACATTTTAGGTAATGTATATTCTACGTTGTCTGTCAGACTTGTGTTTCCTTGTGTTAATCTTAACAGTGGTACAATAGTAGGTTATTAGAAATGTTCAGTGGTTCTCCATTTCAAAGTGCAAACCAATTTAGTCACTCTTTTCTTAATTCATAATTAAGTCTTTTTGATATTTTGACAGATCAAATACTTTTTTTTTTTACCAGCTACTTTTTGTAGATATTACTAATTAGTCTAAAAATCATCATTTACCAACTTCATGCACTTTTGAACAAGGTAGCTTGTCACATATTTGGTTTTTGAAGGCACAAGATTGGAGTATATCTTGTTGAGTCATCTTGAAATGCTTTCTTTTAATTTTACATGCTCTGTTAAGTTTCTGACACATATTACATGTTTGAAATAGAAGACTGGAAAGTACAAATTAATTACCTGGTTGATAAGTCATAAAACACTACCAAGGCAGCCTTGAAACATAAAAAAATCAACTAAGATGCAGAAACTACTAAGCAATTTTTTAATGGTGATTTAAATTTGACATTATACAATTTTTAAAAGCTAAAATGACTGGAAAATACATGTATCCCTTAACTATAATTATAAATTTTTCTTATCATTAAACATTATACAATCCATGTAGTTGAAAGAGAACTACACAAAAACATTCATAGAGATACAAAAAACGAAATAAAAAAACTGATAAGATAGGTCATTGTTTTAAATGAAAGAAGTAGTTATCATAGGAATATTATACTCTAGAACAGGAGTATGATGAAATTTATTTAGAGCTAAAATCAAAGGAGGAAATTTTTGTTCCAAAGGACCTACAATTTCTTTTGATAAGGAAGATAAAAGTTATTCTACTTGTACAAATGTACTCGTATAGAAGATACAAATAAAATTTCCTCATGATGTTAAGGCCAAATTATGGCCCTACAGTGCTATGGCTGCAGACTTACAATACTAGAAACCAGGTTTCGATACCCATGATAGACAGAGCACAGATAGCCCATTTTGTAGCTTTGTGCTTAACTACAAACAAAAATTATGAAAAAATATCTTCCAACTTCACTTAAAATTTATTTGGGAGGAGCATATTTTTGTTTCTTTGGGACAAAAATTTTCTCTATTGCACGTAGAATTTCTTTTTGAAAGGTTCAATGCAAGTCAAATTGACCTATTTCTAAAGTTTTTTTTTTTTTGTTTTCTGTATATATACGTCTCTTATAGATTTTTCTTAATTTATTTTGCTTGTGGTAATTGGCATTTGGCTTTTACTGCAATATTCCAGTATTAATCAACTAACATTTACCATTACGCTAATTAAAAAGAGCATGAGGAAATTTGCCCCCATTTTTTTAACCCTTGCTCAGGGCTATGCATTTTAACCTAAAATATCAAATGATGTGTAAGCACTGCAAGAAATGGTTTATTTTTTCCTTTGTGAAGAATACCTTTTACAAAAACCGCACAAAAACTATAACTTTATCAAAAAGTAAGACACTTAGCAAAATAAAATCTTAATTACACTAAAGTAAATGAATATATAACTGATTTTTTCTTAACTCAAAACTGACTGTTATTGTGTGATTAAGACTTAATTGAATTCACATTTCTTGCTTCCCTGACTTAATCATGTTGTTTTGTGGCTATCATTTATTTATTATTGCATTAAACAAATGAATCCACGGGTTTCCTCTTGATGATATTACTGCGGACTAAACAAACTTGGTCTTGAACTTTCATTTCCAGTAGAAACTTTTACTTTGTTTTATGATGAAATATTAGTTATCTCAATTCCTTTAGAAGTGCTGATGCAAATATTATTGGTCTCTGAAAACTAGTTTCATAGCCAAACTTTTTCAGTTTTCTGCAGATACCGAGTACTTGTATTGTTGCGTTGAATTCCTCATGATATATTTTTTGAACTACCTATAGTTTTTATTTTAAAAAATTAAATGGATAAATACTGATATCATTATTAAAACAGTGTTAAAGGTTTGGTTTTATACTAACCCCATTAACTGATAAAAAAAAATTATAAATAGTTGTTCCAAATACTACCAGCTTTCAGTCATTACATGAAGAAAAGGAAGCCTATTAAGTGAAATTATCAGAAAAGATATATTTTTTTTTAAGTTTGAATTATGTAATGTCTTGAAAAAACTTGCTAGAATTTTGGTCTAATATTTTTGTATGTGTAAGTTCTTTATAGTTATTACATTGTCATGCATATTTCTGAGTTATTTCTTACAAGTAAAAAATATTTGGAAGCTGTGTTTTTGCTTATATTTTTGGAAGGAAAAAGCACTAATTTCAATACAAAATTATTTTGTACATAAAGACAAAAGAGAACAAATATGATTCAATACAAGGGTGATGATAATAGCCCTGTA
This sequence comes from Limulus polyphemus, assembly GCF_000517525.1. Lineage (NCBI taxonomy): Eukaryota > Metazoa > Arthropoda > Merostomata > Xiphosura > Limulidae > Limulus > Limulus polyphemus. The sequence goes on from NW_013666944.1 coordinate 220,444, forward strand.
ATTCAGTTCTATTTTGACTAAATAATAAATGCCCCCAACTGGCTCAGTGGTGTGTGTGTGTAAGGGCTTAAAATATTGTTTCAATACCCAGAGTGGGCATAACACAGATAGCCCATTGTGTAGATTTGTGCCCCACAACAAACAAATAAAGCAATATGTGTGTGTGTGTGTGTGTATATATATCAGTCACATTGACTACTTTGTAAAGTATCACACCCTAATATAAAAACTCTTGTCTGTACTTTCTTGCAAAAAAGCTAGGCTTCAATGAAATTGACAATACTAAATTTATTCCATTAAATAAGAATTATAAAAAGGAAGTTGTACAATGTTACATGGTAAGAAGTATTACATTACAGTTACACTAAATACATACTACAAATTTTTATATATCCCACAGTATCAAAACACTGAAAGTAAAAAGAAAAAAAAAGACAATTACTTAAAAGTAATTTGTACATATTTTATTGCTATGCATTTTGAAAATAATTTGCACGTCATAATTCAGTGCACTATATCAAGGAAGACATAGGAGGAACCCATGTCCAACTGTATTGCATTATAACCAGAAGTTATGTATACATAACTTTGATTGTAATTATATTTCCTCCTGTGTGTGCTTCATTTTTACATTTTCCTTTACATGATGAATATTTTTCCAAAACTCATTACACTACAGTATGTTTTCCACATCAATGAAGAAGGTAATGTACTATGATTCTCCTCGTACAACTACTGGTTCAATTTAGATATTTAATATTATAAGAAATTCTATGTATTGACAAGTGGCTGAGGGTTTTTAATCTTCTACCTCAAAATATTATAAAATTTAAAGATTATAACGAAAAAAAACATTTATTTTCCTTTGACTTTAAATAAAACGTGGAGGACGTATCAAAAATACATACAAATGAGGCAATTTATAAAACAGTAACAAACATTGGTACATAAAAATCCCTTCACATGAAACACTACATACAACTGTAAATTCACAAGTCTTGTTAACATTTGAAAAGATGGTAACAGTTTCAGAAAATTTTTTTTACCAAGTAATATACTTGGGTACTGTTTTTTTACTTTAGTCACTGGACTGTAGTAATGATATGAAGAGTTTTGATGTAGGATGAACTATAATAAATAAGAGTTTTTGATGATAAACTATTTTTCTTTGAGTAATCAGATTAGGATATGGAGGATTTTATCTATATATACTAAAACATGTGTATCATATCAGTCGCTAACATATTGTTCCCTTGATTACTTTAATAAAAATAAATATCACATCATTCAATTGAAACTTCCAACTCTTGTTTGTAGTGTTTAGGATACAGTTTTGATTTATGTTACACTGAAACTAACAACACTAGCTTCTCCATAACTTATTGTTTTGAATATATAATTCTAATCAAATACAAATAGCAAAGGTAAATCTTTAGCCTGACCTCCACAACCTTAGGCTAAATAAATTTTTTTAGGAACTGCTCTAGTCATTTCTTGAAAGATAAGTAGAAAACTGAATTTTTTCAAAATTTATTCATAGCTTGTAAAAAAACTAATTATAACCATGTTTATTACTTAAATACAGGATTTCATGCAACTATGCACAGTTATAGTACATTTGATTAGAAGGTTAAAACTGTTAGAAAATTTTCTCTACTACAAGAAAATAAATTAAAAAACCCATTATACCTTCACTTGAGAACAACTTCCTGCAGAAGATGCATGACTTCATGCGAATTCTCTCTCTCTCTCAAGCTCCAGTCAACTTTTTCTTAATAGGAAGTGAATGTTGTGTATGTAAAACTCGTATACTTAGCAATAACTATCTGTTTATCTACATAACTTTTAAAATGTGTAAGAGTGGTATTTATTCTTATAAAAATATTGATCTGTAGTGATTTGTTAAAAATAGTTTATTGTACCCCATTTTTGTAAAACTGCAAAATGGTAACTTAAGGTAGTTTACAAAAAAAAAAAAAAAGGACATAAATATTAGCATCTAAACTGAAAAATAATACAATATCAAAAGGCATGGATAGTAGGAAATAACCCTAAAGTTAAAACAGTATTAAGGCTTCTTAAAAAAAAGTACAGACACACCCAGGCTGTGTTTATATGCACTGCTTCACAACAAAGGTTAGCTTCAGGCATGCAACGTTTAGGTCCTGAAGATGACAGGAATGGAGGGGGAAATGCCTAAGATAAGCATTATCTGGATGAAATGAAAGTAGTATGGGACAAAATGGTAGATTTGGTCTTACTAGATAAAAGAACGTATATGTTTTTGGGACACACAGTTAAAATAGGCCTTTCTTCTTTTCCTTTTTCTTCTCTTTGTATTCCAAATGCCTGTAACACAAACATAACAACATCTAATATCAATAATGATTATTTATAACAACCAAAATCACCAAGAGGTATGAAACTATGGGTTGTTATAAAAATGCTACAAAAATAACTACAAACCCAAACGTTTTAATTTGAAGTAATTAGTTTTAGGATTTGTATGTTACAGGGCAGGGGATCAAACTATATTATCAAACTTTCATGCTGATCAAAGATCAATAATCTTTGTTATTGGACTGTAAGACTGATATTTTTCACATGTTGTGTATTTTCATTCAGTAAAATATTTTCACTACCACAATCACAAAATAGTGTCAAATTTTTACTTATTAAACAGAGAAGAAATACTCTTGACTTTATAATTTTTTTGTTGATAAATAAAACCACTGAGTGACTGCCTGATATGCATATTTTTTTAAGTAAATGAGTATCCTCCTCTTTCAATATTTTTCATGTTTCTGTAATGATGTCTTTTAATAACATCTGGAAATGTAAGGTGAACTTTCAGTTGCATATAAAATCTGCAAGCTTTAGAAGTGCATCCATGTGCAGTAGTTTGAGATGTTCAAATGTGACTTACTAGTAAATGCTAGGGGTTAACCTTTTAGTTTAGATGGTAGAGCACTCACCTTGCATGTTCAAATACAAGTATTGTGAAAAGATAAAAATTACCACATTGGTGTCAAATGTGGGACATCCCGTTACCCTGAAACAATGCCCTAGGACAGGTCTTGTTTGTGAGGGGAAGAATTGTAGTAGTTTGAGATATTAAAAAGTGACTTACTAGCAAGCATAAAGGGGTTAATCATTTAGTTTAGTTGGTAAAACACTCACCTGGCATGTGACAGGTCTTGGATTCAAATATGAGGTGAGGAAATATAAACACAGAAATTACCGCACACATACCAGAAATAAATTTATGACACTTCAATAAGTGAACTGAAGACATCAAATATACTTTGATTTGTTTTTATTTTTACTTCTTTTCAAGCAACAAATTACTGATTTGTATACAACAACCTTAAAAATATTTGGAATTACACACACAATTGTTAGTATCTAAAAAACATTACATAAAAAACTTGGCAAAAATAGCAATAATAATTTTTTCACAGAAAGTCTACAGGCAGGTTATATGTATGATTACACAAACTCCATGAGAGGGTTGAGCTTCCTAGCACTTTGTGCTAGATTTTTTCATTGGTAACTAATGATTTGAACCCCCCAGTGAGGGCACTTACAATCTTTTAGAGATAAATTAAGCCCCCTTCCTACTGTAATTAAGTTTATGTACTTTAGGACTTCCAGATTACAAGATGTGTCCAGAGCAAGGGAGCTTTATTTACATGTGAATGTTTATAATTTAATTAAAATTGAAATAATTTGAGTATTATTGCAATATCAGTTTGGTTTCTTACATTATTCCATTCTATTTTAGGCTCTTTAGATCTTTTCACAAATCACAACAGTCGGTAAAGAAGAGATCATAATCACACATGCTGGGTAACAAGTATTGATATATGCCAGGTCTTATTTTAGTTGATTAAATCATAAAAGTTCTGAGCATTTAACTGAACAACATTCCATACAAATGTAACAAAGCAACATAACACTATACATATGTGAGTCATCATAATTACATCCAAAAATACTGATAACTGCTACTGTACCCAAGAGATGGAATAATGCATTCCAATCTTTATAAATAAGAATGTAAGGAAAGTATATTTCATTAGCTATAGTAATTACCAATACCAGGTTGGCTTTGGGTTTTGCTCTAATCAAAGAGCTTGCTCTAATCTGAAGTTAATACAGTAAGGTGTTTCCAAGACAAGTTCTTGCATAGTGTATTAAGTTTTGTTTGAAGTATTGTGAAAGGAAACCTTGCATACTCTTGTGTTGATATGTTAAAGAAAAGCATAAACTGAGTGATGAATAAGACAAAAACAGAAATTCTATTTGTATACTTCAGAGTATTTAATTTAACAACTCTGGAAACTACATGTACCCGTTCATTCATGTCTTTAAGTTCTGGTTTGATGTGAATATTTGAATTATGTCAAATGCTACATAAGTATGAGACTGGACTTGTTAAATTCTGCTTAGAAATTTTAGTTTTTCAACACCGTATAGGGTAAATTCAAATCAAGCATTAGTTGCTACAATGTGAACCACGATGAAGATTACTACATTTGAAAGTATATAGAGAACAAGTAGCTCACTCACAAGAATACTATACCTTTTTGCACTTGTTAAAAATTGGTCAAAACTTAAGACTTTTGATACAGAAATTTATTTTTTGTAAACTAAGTTTAAAACAGAAATTCAACAACATGTGGATAGTTAATTATCTCAATATACTGCAAAAAGTTATTTATATTAAGCATACTTGTGAAAACTCCCTACAAGTAACACTGTACCACATAAAATCATGCTTAACAATCTCTTCTCTTTCTGGTTAAGTAAACGTTAATGTATCTATAGTTCACTTCAGGTATTAATACGAGTTTCATTACTTCACGGGAACTTGATGATGATATATTTAACTGTAACTGGTCATTGTAAAGTAATAGTAGTAGAAGAGGCAAGGAACCCTGGAATGTTACCCTACAAATGTCCCAAAACAGAAAATAACATAGTATAGAGACATACATTTATATTTATTTTCACCCAGTAAACATTGCAGTTCTTTGCTTAATTTACTCAATAACAAAGTAATTTCTCTTGCTTAATATTAAGGAGTTCCAACACATTGTATAAACCCTGAATAATGTATTGTTACTTTGGTTGTTTAAATTATTAATGTACACAAAAATTAGCCATTCTTTAAAAATTTTTAAGATATCTAGTAACAATTGTTTATAATAATATTACTTAGTTAAAAACACCAAGAATTCCATGTGATTGGAAACTCGTATTTTGTAAATATTCCTCTCCCTTTGAGGTTACCAAACAATCAATAATTAAATATTATACTATACAAGAAAACAAATTTACAAGACAATGTACATAATTTCAACAAGTGAATATATGTCAGAAAAATTCGAAAACTAGGAATAAAATAATGGCTGGAGACGGCTTAAATGGGTAAATGAAAGTAAAAACTTTAATATAAAGTTAACATAGACAGACAAAATGTACTAACGTTTCGAACTAAGG
>NW_013666944.1:226948-239981 GCF_000517525.1 Limulus polyphemus
TGTTAAACTTATATTAAAGTTTTTCTTCATTACCCATTTAAGCCGTCTCCAGCCATTATTAGTCTCAAAGTGGGTTCCTCGTCATCGAACTAGGAATAAAATGTTCTTGAAGTACGAAATACATAAATATTGACCTATTTCCAAATTCTACCTACATTTGTAAAGTACGTGTCACTGAAGTATTTTTCTCTTTTTAAGTTTAAAGTACAAAACAGTCCTACCCAACAAAAATAAGATAGAAATATTTATTTTCACATTTAAGGGATAATTAAACAGGAAAAACAATGAGTTGGTCTTGAGTATAAATGTAAAACACCACCAGGTTACTACTCCTAAAGTTTACCAGTTACTTGTCAAATCCATTTACACTGCATCTTTTAATTACATATATTGAGCACATAAATATTTAAATAAATGCTATATTACAGTGGTAACTTTAAACAATAATGCACCTGAAAGCTATAATGTGTGAAAAAATACTTTGTTTAAACACTAAGATAAAACAGAATGTGGTAAAGCTAATCTTGTCAGAGTGTTATCTTTTTGAAAAATCAAAATACACAAAAATGTATACCACAATACTAATTATTTTATAACTCTGCATACAAACATTGCTTAAAAGGCATCCACAAAAAATATTCAGATAACCCAAAAGGAAATAGTGGTGAATAAAGAACAGATAAAAGCTTGAAGTTTCTGTAACACACCTTGTTTTATTCCTGATAACTAACTCATGTGTGAATCATATACCACAATACTGATTGGTGTGTATTTTATTAAAACATACACCTTTTTTAACTGTGTCATATCTAAAGTCTGTTGAGACTATTTAGCTTTCCAGATAAAAGTATTACTCATAATGTTTTCAACTGGTGATGTACAGAGTGTAATATAAAAGATGTCTGCTCTTACTAGACAGCTCCAAAATCTAGTTCTTTGTTGCTCAGAGTATAGGAACTGTTATCCAATCTAAGCAAATATGTTCCATATTCAAAAATGATTACGAGAAATATCTCAGTAATGCTCATCTAACATGTCTGACTGAAAAAAACACAATATGACACAAATGATGGCAAATTAAAAAAAATAATTTCAAATAAGATGTTGAGGACAGGTAAAAAGGAATACATTTTTGTTGTATAACCAAAATATTACTTTTTTCATTCTTTCAAGTGATATTTAATTGATATAAGTTGTAAATATGTAATAATAAACTTTTATGAAAAAATACTTTTTATGCTTAAAGCTCGATATCAATCGAATATAAAAAAGTAAACTTCATTCCTCATTATCAGAAAAAAAATTACTTGTAGGACTGCAAAAGCCATGGAAACACAATATCACGTAAGTTAGCATACTTCAGGCTATAATTTATCTATAGCATAGTATTGGGTATGCAGACAGTTAAAGAGAGTCTGTAATGAGATGTTTTTATGGTAATTTTTAAACAATTTTAAAAATACTTTATACTATTTGGAATTTCAAACAAAGCATAAAATTATTAACTATATTTTACATTTACATCATTTCAGTTTCACATGTTAACAAATTCATGTAGCTACATTCAAAATGTAAGATACGCCAATTTCTGCAATTCATTCCCCCTACATTTTCATATATGTTTTTCATTCTGAATCTAATTAAATTTATATTTCAACCTGACACTTGACATCTCAATTGAAGTGTTTTGTTTTAAACATTCTGAAAGTGTTTAGTACAGTATTTTACACAGTTATCTCAAATACTAAAGTTGATAACATATGTCTGTTAAATTTGTCGAGGAAGATCCTACCTAACATTAACCCAGTTTGTTCATCATAGCTTGCAATGGAATAGAACTCTCTTAACATCCCTTTGTGGTTGTAAAATCTGTTGGCTCAACTAAGTTTTATAGCATAATTGACTGAAGGTCAACCTAAACATTTGCTGATGTACAATCATTCTCCAACAATTTTATTTTTAGATTTATTGAACTTTATCACAGTTGGATAAAAGATTCTACTAGAAATTTATTTATTTATATATACATGACCTCTTTTTATGAACATACTGAGCAACAGTTATTTTCGCTAAATATGCTCCTGTTAAAGGCTGAAAATATAAGCAGCTGAGTAATCTTTACTGAACTTGTATTTCTCCTCACTTACAATAATCTTGATAACTGGAAATAGATTTATACATTCTACTCTTCTTGTATGCTATTTTAAGGAAACTGCAGTAAACATTATTTGATTCTAGCATGCCACAGATTGTATCAATGCAGAACTGTGTGCCATTTTACATAAGGCAGCAGCAAGCAGGCACCGACTGTGATAAGTTGGTAAGTGAGGAAGTGTCGATCTTTCTTCCACCCACAGGCCTAAGAATGTGTCAAGAAAAGATTCAAGCAGTCATACTGATTATGTAATTCTTTCAAAATTCCTAAAAAAACAACTTTTATCCACTCCAGATACTACAAATATAACACTGGATTTTTTTTGCTCTATACACACACAAAAGGAGTTTCCAAAGCCTAACTCCAATAACAAACCCGTAATGCTTCCAAAAAATATTACATAACAATTTCGTTATCATAACCACTTTAGCAAATAAGAACTCACCTGTGCATGAGAAATTAAAGTATAAAAAAAACTCAAATTTTAATATTTTACAAACCATGATTGCTGTAACATACAATAAATATTTTTGTAAGCATTTATAAAATAAAGTAATTAGTCAATTATAATTCATGTATTCACATATGGAATTTAAAAAAAGGTAGTTTGAAGAATATTCCAGAACATTTTCAGAATTCAGTAAAAATTTACCCATTTTCTACAATAAACAGATCGTATAACGCATCAAAATGCATTGTTGTAAAATAGTGTTTACTAATAATGCTCTCATCGTCATGCACTTGAAAGTTATAACAACTAAATATAAATAACCAAGATAAATTTTGTGCAAGAAATGAACTGATTTTTGATCTGTGAATTAAAAATTTATAGCATTTTCATCCAAATTAATTTTATTTCTAATTATTATTTCCTAGGTTATGGTATATAGCTCATGTGAGTAATGGCCTTAAATCTGGAATGTTTACTCACATCATAATAGGCAGATCCCCCCCCCCTCCCCCATCAGGAATGACATTACAAAAATGACTGTTTTACAGCTTTATCTTTACATATTGCAATCTATGCTAAACTTTGACAGTGAAATTTTAAAGTTAGATTCCAATATCCTGGCATTCAAGAGAAAAGAGACTTACTCTTTTGAGTTGGAATCCACATGTATCTTGTGAATAGCAGTATCTCCATTAGAATTTTCAAATGCTGCTTTGTCTTTTTCAAATTGTTTTCTTTTTTCTTCTATCTCATTCTTCTGCTGTTGTAAGGTCTTAATCATTTGTTCATGTCTACACTGGAGCTGTTATTAAGTGAAAGAAATGGGTATAATTCCTTATAATGTAGAGAGATGTTGAAACTATCATTGAAAACAAATCTATCCTGAGATGGGAAACACGGAATGCTTAGGAGAAGAAAAACTAGAAAGAGACATTTCAGAAATTTCTATGAAACATAGATCATCATAAGGGGAGAAAAATATCCTATATATCATAAATATGCTTGTTAATTTTTTTTATTACTTACATCTTTTTCTGAATCTTTCAATTTCTGCATTTTTTCTCTCACTTTTACTTCAAAAACTTGTTCCATTTCCTTCTCCATTTTCTCCATTTTTAATTCATGGTCTTTCTTTTCTTCTTCCAATTGTGAAAGAGGATTTCTTATAGGTAAAATAAAAAAGTATAATAAAAAATTTAATCGTACAGTTAACAAGAATGATTTAAAAATTATAAAATGTCAGTAATGGAATGAAAGTGTACCTTTTTATTCAGCATTATGAAAAGTAAACATCTTGTTTAATAGTTCTTGCTTTAAATTGTTCTCTGCAGTACTCTATAAACATTTTTTACAGTTTGTGGTTTGCATCTGATTTCTGATCATTATTTTGTTAATTAATAACAATCAATCTAAATTTCTATATAAAACACCTTCAGGTTAGTCTTAAACCTCTATATCTTTCATAGTCGAATTTAGAATGAATGGTAGAACCACATTTATATATAATGAAGTATATTTTTAAAGTATTTTTTGATAAAACCTTAAAAAACACAAACACTAATAAAACGTTAATTGTAAGTCATTGATTAATATTTCACACCCAGCAACTGAATAGGAAGAGATCATGCACTGAAAATGCTCAAAGTTGGTTCTTTATAATGATACAGAAAGGATAAATACAAGACAGTTTTACAAGTACTACTATAAGAAAAGTCTTTAGCTCTCTATCAAACATTTCTTATAGAATTTAAGATCAATTCAGTGAAAAAAAAATATATATAATGCAATAAAGTTTCCAAATATACACTGAAATCACCAAGAAAACTAAAACAAACTTGACCACTTTTTTTTGTGGTTCCCAGAAGGATAATTAAGCTGTAAAGTGGTGCAGAAGTAAAAATCCAAAACTTTCTAGTGTAGCAAAATTAAAAGTTTAGAACACACTCTAAAAGAGTAGTTTACTTCTCTTATTCATAACTTAATGGTTATAAATTTCTCAGCTGGAAGTTTTCAAGAATTTTAAATTAAGTTATTACCTATACTTTCAAATTCTTGAAAGTGGTCAGAATGAGAAACAAATATATAAAATGAACATGGTCATAAAGACTAACTTGTTTGGTATGGCACTTGAAATGCCATCTGCTCCAACACCTGCAAGCTTTAGGCATCTGTAGTTTTCATAATGAACATTATTGGTAACATCCTTCAGATCTTGCATGTGTGTCCTACGGCACAGTTATGATTTCAATCAATCCTGATTCAAACACTAACTATGTGACTTTTATTGGTGTAACAAGAAATGCACAACAAAGACATTTTTTACTTTACATTATATTTTTTGGCATTATCTATTTCTTGTAAAATGATAAATCCAGTAAGAAATGTATGCTAACATGTCTCTTGAAAATTTAATTAAAGTTATGGAAGAAACAAACACATCTACTACTCCAGTATGCATTATGTTCTCAGCTATTCAGTATTTTGAAAAACAAATTAAACTATTAATAATGCTTGAAAATGTCACAACAGTGTAATAGTCATACTATAGTAACTTTTTTGATTTACTTATATAAATATCACACCGTATTCTGGCCCGGAGTTAGACAATATGTTTTATTAAGCTGTGACAGCATCCCTTTTAATAATAACATAACTTTTATGATATTAACAAGTTTCAAGATAATCACACAAAAAATAAAACAAAAGCAAAGTGCTGGATTGGAGATTTTATCAACACTGATTGAAATGCAAGAAACTCTGGGTTTAGAGTATTTTTTCAACACCATTCTGTACTTTATCATGTTAGTGTTGCACAATGTAAAACATCTTATAACTTACAAAGAGTGTATTAGTCTTGGAAATGAAGAAATATTAATCAAAAATGTTGTTAAGTTAGACTTTACACGATAAATCAACCAAGTTCAATTTAATTTGAGCTCGTAAGCTGTATCATAATTATAAACACTCCTCAGCTGAATTATAAAACATCTAATTATATTAAGTTTGATTAAAAGATACAAGTTTTACAAAATACAAATCATAAATTATAAAAATAAACTGCAATAATTATGGCACAATAGATTGACACAACTAAATGACTGTCCTTTAACCTTAGTTTGGATGTGAATATAGACTCAAAATGGGAAAAAATCAACATAATCTGACTCATTTGGTCTAAACTTTATCTTCAAATCAAACCACACTACTCACCTGATCAGCATATTTCTCAAAGCAATAAAATCACAATGTTCCAAATTCTCCACTATTAAAAAATACTTCAATTAATAAGATATATTTGTTATTAAACCACACATTTCAACATATAACAAGAATGATATACATTACAAAAGATTCCTGCTTTGTTTAGTTAATGTTCATGTTAAAAGATACCCTGTCTGCTTAAGAATTATCTATGGTAATTCTTACCTGAAAAACAATAATTAAAAGCTATTAAATAATCTAAAATAAGGATATAATATTAAAAAATAAAGACTGTAAAAAAATACAATAGATTAAAAATATTCTTTAAAAGAATAAACTTGGTTGAATATTTTAGCTCATAAACTATCAATGCATAGGTTATTCTATTGAAATGGTGAACAAGTTTTGCCATTTGTCACTCTATTTTCTATATATATAAAGACAAAAAGCTGTCCATCTGTCACACCGATATCTTGGCCATTGTGGTACCAATCGACACAAAACAACAGCACTTTCTTCCAGCCATATATATACAAAACGGATGATGTGCTACTTTGGGCATATAATTAGATTTGAGGGTAGGTTGGAAGAGATCATGGTGAGTAATAACATTGAACTGTGTATATGCATACCCCATGCTTGGTATTGCTGGCACACAAAAATCATAATCATAGATTGAAATTCCCCATTACATTTGCTTGGTTGTCAAGGAGACACACTGACGCAACATCACCAAATTTTGTCCAATCAAAACCCTTGGATACAACTCTATAATAACCTGCATGTCTTATCCACAGCACATTTCAATTTTGAAAATGCCCATATTTAAGTGCACTTTTTCAGCTCAGCAGACTAACAAAGTCAAAAACCAGGAAGACAGTCCAAAAAGAATATCCCAAAATTCACAATAAACTTCACTGCCTTTCCATCACAATTAATAATTTGCAGGGTCATACAGTTGACCAAGTAGGAGTACGTCTTTGAGAAATCGGTTTTTTTGCATATTTCAGTCTCTAAGGATTTACCAAGAACATATGAACATAACTTAAAAATATACAGAAGTCCAAATGCTAATCAAGCAATACTTAAAGGAGATGACCAAATATATGTAAACAAATGTTGTTTTCATGAAATACTAGAAACAAGATAGTTATTCTCCATACACATATTGTTACTAGATTATAATTAATTCTTAGAAAACATGTTCATACAACATTTATTTAGATATAACTTTGAGAAGAAAAATTAATCATTATTTCCTGTCATATGATGGGCATTCAGCTTGTTTCTTAATATATTTTATTGTCAGGTCCTCTTACAAATGGAAAACACTAGTTTGCTCAGACTAACTCTAAGAGACTAAATGTAAGCCTAATCTTACAGAAATTTAGAAGTTGTATCAAGCTGATGCATCAATTCATCAGCTAAACTCAAGAACTTTAACATTTTAGAAAACTAAAATTTCTCCAAAAATAGTTAAAAAATGGAAAATTAGAGCTACAAATGATCTATATATATTAAGTAAATGACCATAAAGATGGATTTTTCTTATAACTGCTATTTTTTTTTCTATTTAAATTTTTGAATTATATTTATAAGTTTGACTCTGTGTTTAAAAAAAGGAATACATTTAACATCATCTGGTGACTTTGATATTTTCAACAGAGAAATGACACAATATCTGGTAATGGAGAATATTAGTTGCTCACAGTTTTGATCATTCTCCCTAAGTTAAGATGGTATCTTAATTATTATACTTTTATGAGAGACATAATATTCATTAATTTAGAAGATTTTACACTAAAAGTCAGGAGAATATGATAGAGAAGAAATTCAATAATTATTAATATAGTAAATTTACCTTCTACTATTCCCCAGGGATACTTTCTTCCTCGTACCTTCTTCCCATTTACTTCAATTAAAGTGTTACTCCCTACCACTGCAAATGGCACTCGAGCCTAATTAAAAAAGGGAACTTTTCAATGTACATATTTATGAAAATACTAAACATAAATTGAACTGATTAAGCAATGGGTAAAACTGACTTCTAAAAACACTAGTTTCATAATTTTATGATGCTATTAAATATACTTTTGAGTTTATTATGATGAGATTTGAAATTTATTTCTGATATTTAACATAAAAAGAGTACAAGCTATCTAGAGAAACAATATTTTATAGAGTCAATATGACTCGAAATTTAACGGATATACCCAAATTCTGAACACAATTGGAGACTTAAAAATACTAAACACTCACAAAAATCCTCCCAAATTTTTCCCTTCAGCAGTTCAAAATCTTCTTTCCATAAATAAAGAATCATATGATGAAAGGTACAGAAATGAAAAAAAAACCACATGGTTTCCTAATAAATTCAAGTATTTAGAAAGTTATTTTATATGTTCATGGAAGTTGATAATATTCACAATCAAAGTTTTGTTTTCTTGCAGTAAAGTTATGAAGGAATAAACTTGTTATTGAACTTACTTTCATAAGCTTATGTGACTTTTTTTCTTCTTCATCATCACAGTCGGGAAATTCATAAATCTTTATTTTATTTTGTGCTATCTCATTAAGTATCTGAAAATATTTAATCATTAGAAGAAATCTCATCTATCAAAATATTGTATTAACAATGAAGTCATTTTATTTCAACTATGATAATAAAATAGTGATAGAGAAATGAACAACAAAACCATTGATAATAAAAGAATTTAAAACAACTGTTAACATTAAGAATAATTCTGCTGACCAAATGAGTCTAAATTTTTTAGTCAATATCATTTTTTGAAACATATAAAATAAAAAGCATATTGAGTTTAAAGGTAAATAAATTAGACCTGATTAATAAAATTATTGTTTTTACAATTAGAACATTCTTCAAACTGAAAGTATTTTTCTCATATTTCATCATAAATCAAAAATTTTAATATTTAAACAAATTTACAATTACAGCAATAGTAATCACAGAAACACTGCACAAGGAAATAATTGGACAATTTAACAAGTGTTAAGAAAAGTACAATCTTGGTTTCAATATATCTGTAAACTTCACCTGCCTGAAGATTACTTAGCTAAATAACATTTTGGTGTTTTTGCTGAGGTATTTATCAGACCTATCCAATTTCTGCAAAACATCTGTTATAATAATATTCAGTTTTTGTCTGTCCTAAAAATGCACATGTGCCTTGTAATCAAAGTACACAAGCACATACACCTCATTTCAACAGATGTAAATATACTTTAGTAGACATTTTGCATATTAAAAAGTTATCAAAGTTTTTAAAAAGGTCTAAGGCTAGTTTGTAGAATAATATTATAAGTTTATTTATTTATAGTATTAAGTATGGTAACGTTTAACCCTAACTAAATTAAAGCAAAAAACTTACACAAGTTACAGCATTAATTTATCTCTTCATTGAATATAAACTGTACTTAATAAAGGCTTAATTAATGTTAGGCCTAAGACAAGTGGACTTAGGTTTTAGCATCTGTGACTCTAATTCTCTTGTATTATTCTAGAAATCCTGTATTTAAAGTACTGTTGCATAAAGATACTAATCTGACCACAAATATGTTTCAGTTCTCTGCTAGCACTTATACAATTTAAGCATGTTGCAAGTTTTCATTTACTAACCAAGTACTTAAATTGTAAAAATCTCCTCCAACAGTACTGAAAATACAGAGCTCCAAAAATAAAACTTTTTAAAATGCATTCCACAAAATGAAGAGTGTTTCATATTATTTTGGTTTATTTTCTTATTTAAACATTCATTTAACTCAAACATTTCCACTTAACCTACATATATAAAAATTAAAAGTAAATCCATTACTTTAAAGATATTCTAATGTTGTCTAAAAATGGGATATTCCAATAATACTATAGATTATTTAATCTTAGAAAAGCTTGTTCATATTATTTGCTTGGTTATCATTTGTAACATCAAACAGACCTACAGTATACATAGATGTTAAACCTAAACAGTTGAATATGTTATTTTGAATGGCATCAAGTCAATTTCATTATTCCATGTCTACAAGTAATTTTTTTGTCAAAAAATAACAGTTAGTTACTTCTTGAGCTCTAACTTAATTATAACTTGGTATTAAAAAAATTGGTTTTCTTATACACGGTGTTTTTTAATGTAAAAAAAATAAGATAACAGCATAACTTAATTCACAAGTGATATTTTGCCCAAAACAAAAACTATAAGTAAAACATTATAAAACTGTTTATAAAATTATTATCATAAAACCTTAAAACTGGTAACTGACTTACTGTCCTTTTAAAAAGAGCACACTCTTCTGATGTCATTGTATCAGCTTTGGCTATCAGAGGAATGATGTTGACTTTGTCATGTATCCTCTTCATAAACTCAATATCAAGAGTTTTTAACCTACAGTGATTAAAAGCTAAGGTATTAAAACAAAATTCATACACTGTACCATGACAAAAAGCATACATACCAATATTTTAATAACATTTTACTTTTAACACAAAATGAAAGTTGAAGCCTTGCTTGTCCTAAGTAACAGATCTTCAAAAATAACCTACGAACTGATATTAATCATCAATAAACTACCTTTCCATTAATATTACAAAAATATATTTAATGATTAAGTTTAAAATGTATCAAAACAACTGTAATGATTTGAAATGGGTTAACCAGCATCTGCAGTTAACAACAGTGCAGCTTATTCTGAACAAATAACTAAATTATACAGAAAAGAAACAGTGAAACTACATTAGCAAATTTCCAAAAATAGAGATTTTGTAATGAACTTAACCAGTAATAATACTAACCCATGACCAGATGGTGCAATGAAATAGAGACAGCACTGTATTCTAGAGTCTTCTATAGTTCCACGATGAACCATGGATTCTGCATTCAGATATTCTTGATATTTACTTTCAATGTAGTTTATTACTGGTTGCCAACTATGAGAAAGAAAAATATCAAAGAATTTCAAAAATTATAAAACATGACATACAGCTTATGTAATGTTGGTTTATTACTAAAATTATTGGTAATTTTTACCCATTTTATTTAGTTAAACTTGTGAAAACATTTTTTTTAAACATTTCATTACACAGTTTCATTTTCATTATACTTTTTCAGTTTCTTTCACAGTTATTAGCAGGTCTACTTAAACTAAAGTGATAAAAAAATACTTCCTACTCTTAATAAATTTTTTTAAATTTCTTTTACCAAAACCTACCAATTACTGTTGTCTACAGCATCACCAAACCCTGGTGTGTCCACGATTGTAAGGCTTAAGTTCACACCATTCTCTTTAAGGAGGACCTTTGTTGTTTCAACCTGGAAGAAGGACACAGAAATTATTCTCTTTTCTTATAGCTTTCATTGAAGGTTTCTTTGAAGAATAATGTCTCCCCAACATAAATATTTAACAAACACTTACGCAAACACATGCTCGTGCAAAACACAAAGTAATATACAGTATTACATCCCAAATAATCCTTATATTTTTCAATATCAAAAAGTCAGTATAAAAATCACATCTCTTTTTCAAAATGGAAATCTATATAATATACAAATATATATAAAACCTTTGATACTCAGAAGAAAAAAAAAAAAGACATATTTTTGTCAATCAGTTTTGAAATCTAAATATTTAATTTAGTTTTTTTACTTCTATTGTTTTCTTCACCCTATGGGATGGACCAGGATATTCGTTTGAATAAATATCAGTCAGAAACATGGAATTAATTAGGGTTGACTTCCCAAGGCCTGATTCTCCTGTGAGAAAAAAAAAAGAAACAAAAACCATAATTAATAAATTGCTGACATTTCATCTGAACATTCTAAAACACTAATATTTATAAGTACATTTATGATACAGAGGTTTTTATGTATTGTAAAACATTAACCTTTATAAGTAGTTTTATCTTACTGAGGTTTTTATAAGTACATTTCTCCTGTCAAAAGTATCCAGAGACACCTTGAACATGTGGTGTTTGCAGGTAAAACTAATTTTTACTAAGAGTGACAAGAGTAACACAAGATTTGTCAATATATATACACAGAGAAACAATTCTTTATCTTCTGATCAACTGAGTTCATGAGAACTAAAGAGAGATTGAATACAAGCATGTACAATCACAAGGAACAGCCTTAAATAAAATCAAACACAGTGAAAATACACATTCTACTTGGCCACAATGCCTCTACTGGACAGTTAGGTTTGAAGATATTCATTTTCAGCTCTGATTGTAGAAAAAACTAACTTTGGCGATCTCCTGTTCCAAACTGAAGAAATTTCATGTTACTTACTTAAATCTGTAACATCTGACTTATTCAGGGTAACTAGCCCTATGATGTGACACATCATTATTGATGAAACATGAGAGAGGTCATCTGACTGCCAGTAGAAAAAGACAGCTGTCTAGCTTCACATACTAGGAATGACCTTCAGCTATCTTTCCCATTGGAAGAAAAAAGATGCTACTCTAGGTGAATGACACATAACAATAAGTAGTAGATCAAAAAAAAAAACTTAACTTTCTTGACAATCTGTCATGTTGAAACTGCACATGCCTACACAAATAAACTTTGAACATTACTATATTAACACAATGAGTTTGTTGTTGTTATATTAGTACAAAGCTTTGAAAGAAAATTTTGTAATTATAAACATATCAGGAAGACAGATTAGCAGCAATGAAATACCAGTGCATACAAGATAGCAAAAACATAATGAATTTCAGAGAGAAGAAATTATAGACTGCTATAAGGGTGGAAAAATAACCACGTGTATTAATTCCAAAGCTCAGTCATGCATGATATATTGTGCACGAGGCCATTCAATGCATCAGAAAGGACAGTACCTAACTCAGGTCAACCAAAAGTGCTGACAAGAATCAATTATTAAGATTGTCTGAAAATGCCAAACATGGTTTTTGTAACAAATTTACATAAGAATGGTCACCATATACGAGATCTGTGTAGCATGTTACCTGTCAGTGTGGGTGTTTTGGTAGGGTTGAGATATTATGCATCACTCCTTAAACGCAAACATCATTTTACTTTGTGTAAAGTTGTCAGTACTGGAATCTTAATGACTAGCCACAAATGTTGAAAATTAATGGGAGCCACTTCACCAGTTTTGAAGTGATGACCAAATATGGCTTTGAACACCATATTAGTCAAACAAAGTAGATGGCTTCTGTTTGTTTTGTGAATTTCGCGCAAAGCTACATGAGG
>NW_013666944.1:240334-242975 GCF_000517525.1 Limulus polyphemus
CAATCATGCATTACTCAAATCAGATTGCACAGAGATGCAAAAAAATCCACTAAAAATTAACGTCGAAAAATATAATACTGCCTTCACACTTTCAATTAGCATCAATTGTATTTATCACTGTCATAAACAAACAAGCACACAAGTCACTAACAAACAAGTAAATTGAAATGTATTATGGCATCATTGTTAATTTCAAATACTAATATGATAAAATAAGAAACTCAAAATTTATTAAAAGATTCACTACTAAAGGTTTACTATTGTTTTATTTCATTCAAAGCTGTTATTTTTCTATTGTACATACTGATAAAAATCGATCCTTTTGTACACTAGTACAAACTTAATTACTAATAATCAACAGTCAATAACTTTATCCAACATAGATGTTAAAATGTTTAATAACATTTCACAGTGTGCAAAGTTTAATTTGTTTTGACAGTGATGTCTACGCATGCCTGCAATAAGTACTTCAAGTAGCATAGAAGTTTCTACAGCGACTTGTATTTAAATCAGCTCCTTAATCTCTTTTGAAGTGGTCGTGGGAGAATAATGTCACGTGGTGTTGTCACTGAGGCACCAAAGGGGTTGAAAAATCTCGCGACTTGACAAAAGTTGTTATATCAGAAGATGGGATGTTAGGTTAGCAGAATCTCATAATACAATATTCAAGAACGTTACTGACAGTTCCACTCTCCTGTAAATGACTTGACGCACTACGGCGGTCACGTGTCAAGAAATAACTGATAATACAAAGCGTTTGTCAGTTTGAACAGAAAGCAACCGACACTGCCTCTACACAGCTGAGCACTGACATTTCTTTTTAGTTTTCTCCACTAGCTGGTGCTGTGTGAGATTGCTTGTTTGTAATTAAGCACAAAGCTACACAATGGGCTATCTGTGCTCTGCCCACCACGGGTATCGTAACCCGGATTCTAGCGTTGTAAGTCCGCAGACATTCCGCTGTGCCACTGGGGGCAGCTGTGTGAGAATCAATAAAATAGCAACAAAATTAAATGTTGCATTTGAAAAGCCACATGCCATCATATCTTATAAACAGCTAACAGAACATAACACTACATATGTGTTACATTTGTCAAGTTTTGAATAGTACACTTAATCATTGGAGTTTCATTTTCTATACGCGGATTATTTAAAAATAAGCATATTCACTACTGTGTACACTTTATTTTATACACAATTTAGTTTACTGAGAATAAAACTTAAGTTTCCAAATTTATTTTAAAACTAGGATCTGGAGCAAATATACTTGCGTATTTGAAACTTTCAAAACTACCTAAACGTTTACATTGCAATATTACTAGTGCATGGTTAATGTTTTGTTGTTGTTTTTTGTATAAATTATTAATGATTAAAAATTAAATATTCCTGAAAAGGTGAAAGGCTTTTATTGTTTCATTTACCTCATAGCATCAATAAAAATACAGCTTGTTAATCGGATCATTTTTCAGAGACATGCATAATTTTGTATCTAGACTAAGGAGCAACACCACCAATTGGAGGAATAAACAACACATTAAAAATATTTTATATTATAATGAATTCGTATATTCTTTTTAGAACAGCCATTACTTTCATTATTTTTTATCTTGCATGAGATAAGACTGAAGAAAACACCGCTTGTCAATAGTATTATCATTTAAAGACGTGCGCACTTTTGTAACGAAGAGGCCAACTGCAGTAAAACTTCTCTCCCTCTGCCTTTACATTAATTGGATGAATAGTCATCACAGCATTAAATATTTTTTCTAATGTATCTGGAGAGCCATTTCTCTCTTGATACATTTCAATATTTTTAGGGATAAAGTCTCTGTATCCAATGCTTTTGTTTTCCTCCTTTTTTTTTCTTCTGAGATGTAAACATCTAGTTCCTCCACAAAAACTGAAGTTGATTAACGAGGCGTACGAGTTTAAGTTTAATAATTTTTTCAAAATAAATTTTTATTGATTAATGATTAAATTATAAAACCCGATTAACTACTTACTTAATTAAGCAGAACTAAATATCACGTCGAATCTGGTGAAATGTGGTCACTTTTAAATTGGCTACATTTCACTTATTGTTAGACGTTTCACTATATTGTATGTTATGCCGAAACTAGTGAAACGTGGTTATTTTTAGAGTAAGGACATTTCACTCATTCTCAGACGTCACATTATATTGTATGCCATTCTAAGCTGGCGAAACACGATCACCCCCTAGAGTAACAATATTTCACTCATTGTTGAGGTATAATGTGCATAAGCTAGAAAAATGGGTGAATCTTCTGCAGTTGAGCATACTTCTCATACGTATACTTAACGTCGTCATAATGTTAAATCTGAAAAGTCAGTTTCTTGGTGAGAAATGTTTTTTAAAAGATTGGTATTGTTACGACAGCGGAAGTCACGCGACGCTGGGAGCATGCGCCCTGGAGTTTCTCAAAGAATCATGAATTTTCCTGGCAACTCTAGTTTGTTCAAGGCGCCTCTTTTTTTAGTATATAAACCTGGCGAGAAAAACCAGCGCCATTGAAGAGATATAGATAGATTGAAGAGATAGATAATTGAATCAAGCGAACAGTAGGCACCGTAAGTAAAGTGTGTGGATCACTGTGATTTATAGTGTGCGTTATAAAGGTTG
>NW_013666944.1:243901-246897 GCF_000517525.1 Limulus polyphemus
GAAAACTTTAATACAACAGCAAATGTACAACGTTTCGACAAGTTTCGACAGATAATGACAAAACCTTGTCGAAACGTTGTACATTTGCTGTTGTATTAAAGTTTTCTTCATTACCCATTCAAGCCGTCTCCAGCCATTATTAGATATTAATATACATAATACTGACTGCATAAATTATGTTTCGGCTGGGAGCTTTCTGACTTGTCCTTGGACAGAAGGCTAGCTATCAAACGTAGCAAATGCTGTGTTTTCATAATTTTAGCTGCTCTTTTGACGTTTTAATATTAAAAAAAAACATTGACAGTGGTTGGATTACTATACCACCCCTTATTTAATTCTGTGTGTGTGTGTGTGTGTGTGTGTGAACTTTTTTTCTATTTATCTCACAGATAAGAAAAATTAATTCTTCCTTCGTGACATTTGGAACAAATAATATGTATTGTCTGTTATATTATTTCTAACACTAACTTTTGTCTACAATATTATTGTTACATATCTTCAGAATTGTGTTCTTACACGTCATTATTAAACGTACACGTGAATAAAATTTATGTTATAGCACTCACGTGTTTTTACAGAAGTTAACTATGAATTCCATGAGATGACGTGTGTGGCACAACCTTGAGAAAGGCGATAGGCGAAACAAGGACTTTGGTTTGTTTTAAACATATTCTGAATGTTTATATATTTCTATATTTTGCTACTTTTAGAACTTGCCCTCGGGTCATTCTAAATTTTTCTTCCCCTGTTCTTTCTGATTTTAAAACAATAACAAACACAAGTTTTTTGCCCTCAGTATGATATAATTTCTAAACACTGGAAGATGTTTATTTTAAATACCCAAACAGAAATGCTATGTATACTGGTTTATTGAGAGCTGGTTTGGCCCTGTTACGTTTGTCTGGTACTAGCTTGGGGTTCATGTAGGTACCATTGACTTTTTAAACACGTTTCTAAACTCTTTATGACACCACAATATTACGCACGTGGTTCATGACTTTGTTTACACGGTACACGACAAACCACTGAAAACATAAGTCGTTGATCTAACTTTAACCGAATATTTCCAACATGTTATAGCTCTGTGATTAGTAGCCAACAGTCATAACGTATTGCCTCAATGCGTTATGGCCCCATTTATCGCAAGCCAACAGTGCCATAACGTATTGCATCAATGCTTTATGGCCCCATATATCGCAAGCCAATAGTGCCAATAACGTATTGAATCAATGCATTTTAGTCCTACATATCGCAAGCCAACAGTGCCATAATGTATTGCATCAATGCTTTATGGCCCCATATATCGCAAGCCAATAGTGCCGATAACGTATTGAATCAATGCATTTTGGTCCTATATATCGCAAGCCAATAGTGCCATAACGTATTGAATCAATGCGTTATGGCCCCATATATCGCAAGCCAATAGTGCCAATAACGTATTGAATCAATGCATTTTGGTCCTATATATCGCAAGCCAACAGTGCCATAACGTATTGAATCAATGCGTTATGGCTCCATATATCGCTAGCCAACAGTGCCATAATGTATTGAATCAATGCATTTTGGTCCTATATATCGCAAGCCAACAGTGTCATAATGTATTGAATCAATTCAAAGCGTAGGTCGAACTTCCACAGTGCGCTGAGAATGAGTCAGTACGTTATAATCCTATTGGCTATCAATCTACAGAACCATAGCACATTCATTCAATGCGTAATCAAAATAGTGACTTGCATCATGCGATTGAAAACTACATCATAATTGGCTTATTTCGCTACTCATCGTATCAATGCGTTATGACCCTAATGCTTTGCATAAACGTTACATGTTTCAACTAAGATTGAAATCACACAATTAAAAATACTTCACATTTTCCGAGAATTCCTCTATTTATTATTATATTTAATTATGTTTGCTTCAAATAATTGAACATTATAATTAGATTCTGCAAACCGTTTTAAAACACTGAATTGTCACATTCTAACTGGTAACTGAAACAGCATAGAAAGAATTTGAAACATTTTGATGATCATTTAGCTACTTACAGTGGTTAGGCACCAGTCGATAAATTATGCGGTTTTTATACATGATTTATTTCAGTACACAGAAACGTATAGCTGATGAAAATACTCTCAGAAACGAGGACGGGACGTTTAAATCATAAAATATTCTTTGGTGTTGCCTGTTTGCAACCATCGATAAACTTACTCTCAATGATGACCAGAAACACATAACAGGGAAAAATGTTAACGATCAAGCGAACTTACGTCCTGATTGTTGTTTTATGCTTAATAATGAAGATTTAATATTAATTAGAAATCTAAATACTATTGTCCAAAAACAGAACAAACTCTACATATGTCATTAGATGCGATATCTGAACTTTATCTACAGAGCTTGCGTGATAAACTAACGCGTATGTTTAACTACACAAATACTGCTATTCAAATGATTACCATTTAAAAAAATTATGTAATGATTTCAACAATAAACGATAACTGTTTTCATAGATATGATTCTTAGCGGGAACCCTATTTAGGCTAATTAATGAGACGATTATGAAATTAGTTAATGAAGTGATTATGAAGTTAGTTGATGAGGTGATTATCAAGCTAGTTAATTAGATGCTTACGAAATTAGTTAATGAAGTGGTTATGAAGTTAGTTGATGAGGTAATTATCAAGCTAGTTAATGAGATGATTACGAAATTAGTCAATGAAGTGGTTATGAAGTTAGTTGATGAGGTGATTATCAAGCTAATTAATGAGATGATTACGAAATTAGTTAATGAGGTGGTTATGAAGTTAGTTGATGAGGTGATTATCAAGCTAGTTAATTAGATGCTTACGAAATTAGTTAATGAAGTGGTTATGAAGTTAGTTGATGAGGTAATTATCAAGCTAGTTAATGAGATGATTATTAAGAAAGTTGATGAAGTGGTTATGAAGTTAGTTGATGAGGTAATTATCAAGCTAGTTAATGAGATGATTATTAAG
>NW_013666944.1:247486-251882 GCF_000517525.1 Limulus polyphemus
CGTCAGTTTGGTATTATCAACTATAAGGTTTCAAATATAACCCTCTTGCTATATGTTAAACTTTTAACCTTGGTTTTGCACAACACTCAAAACATGCGATGTCACTCTCAAAGTGAACTGCTAATACTGTGATAAAAAACTTCGTTCAGTCAAAATTCCTATCTTAATATAACCTGATAAAGTGCTTCTGTGACTTAAACTGATAAATACTGTAATAAAAGTTACCCTGTTAATTAAACTGTTCGGAACTTAACAGAGTCCACTCGCCCAAGCTCAAAAATTTACACGTGTGCACCACGTGCTCACTATGTTGTCAAATTTACAGTAACAGCTGCTACTCTCCTAACCAACAAAATACCCTATTCATAAAACAACTTCAAAATAGAAACAGGAATGGTTGGTCAAGACACTGATCACTAAAAGGCTACAGAAATAATGTTACTATTTTTTCTCTTTTTGATAGGCACACTTTATCATACATGCAAACTGTCGTCGGTACTAGATATAGCAGATGTAGTGTGTTTCCATATTATAGCATATTCTTCGTTGCTTTCACCTGTAAGTTCTTGCAGTCTTCTATAATATATTTAGCTTTACTTAACAATGAATCTCTGAGTAACTGGAACAACTGTGTAATTTTTGGTAACAAATCAAGGTCCACACGAGATCGGGTAAAGTTGAAATAAAATATAAGAATCTGTAGGATTTGATCTCAGATGTCTTCTGCTGTGGCATTTTCTATGGATATAGTAGTCGTAGTGGTCGTCTATCTCCCATTACTTTATCCATGGCTAGCTAACTGTCCAGTAATCGTCGCTTGTGTAACCGATGTACTCAAGCTTTATCTCTTTGGCTCACAACGAAAAACAGCTTTACTAGTAAATCACTCTGCATTACACATTCTTTTGTAACATCTCGCTCTTCTTTTACTTCGATAATCCACAACGTTATTCTTCATCATCAACAGTTTCGTTGTTCTGCACCACATATCGAAGCCATATCATTCTATTCTTCTACATTCTACAGCCGGTTTTTTTTTTTATCACCATTACTATTTTCAGTGTTTTATTAACACCGTCATTCTACAGTTAATTCCCTTCTCTGTAAACAGTTTTCGGTCAAGCAAAACTGGTTATGCTTTGTCACTATGCAGTAAATTTCACCTGACGCATTCCTTTGCAAGGGATTCTCCAATGTCGATTTCTTAGGGTGCTAATCCGCAGCCATCTTACACAAAAAAGTTTAAACGAACTTATGTCATTATGTAAACTTTGAGAGGATAACTATAGACATCATATTACAAATAACACCACGACTTGAGTCAAAGTTTTATAAACATTTCCCCATCTACCAAAAAGAAACTAATGTACCTCCTCCGGTTCTTCTCAGGTTTTGGGTTGACGAACGCCGTGGGATTCCTCATACGACAGTAAATTTGCTAGAGTTGAGGAAATACCGGTTATGTGGCTCCCGGGGGTGGAATACCGTAGAGGTTTGGTTGAATCAGGTATTCGTTTATAAGGTACATAAATAACTTAATTCGGTTTTAACTGTTATACTTTTCCTTTGCAGAACAAGTTTTCTTCCATATGAGTGACAAATCTGTAAATAAGTTAAGACGATATCTAACGGGTTGAACAAACAATGTTCACATTTTTATCGATCACATCCGACATCCTATATCACTTTATATTATGTGTTTGTGAATTTGTTTGTGTGCGAACTCTCCTCACTGTTTAGGGCTAGCAGAACCAGACTTGGCAAGCGAACTGAAGTGGTCAGGCGGGAAGGGGTCTTACCTATATAACGAAGACTCTCTGCTAGGTAGTACCAAGGGAGACTAAAACACGCCGGAAAGGTCACACAGGCGTTATATAGGTGGAGGTGGGGTTTAGGAGTAGGTTTTCAGGGTTGCTGAACCAGAGTCTGACATCGGATTATGTGTTCTTTACTGCCCTCTCCTCGGATCCTGATGGCACCACATTGGAAATTATATTCATACCCTCACTCACAAGCTAGCGGGACCAACGGGGTTTGTTTTCGGGGATATAGAAGAGCTTGATCGGTACATTGAGGCCTTTGTGAATGATGAGAGAGACTTTGAAACCCAAAACGGAGTGCAGGCATATTACGCTAGTTAATTAACATAATTTCACGATACATTCTTCTCGATGAACATCACATACGAAATTAAGTTTCACAAACGAAACTACAGCATTAGATAAAAACCAGGTATTCTGTTGTTCGATCCATGATGTCAGTGTTGCACACTACTGATCAGGGCCTGACTTCCCACGCTACAGGTAGTCACAACTACTTCTTTACACAGTCATTCGGGTAAACTTTGGGTTATATTTCTGCTTCGACCTTTTCCTTCAAAGCGATCTCAACTGTACATTAAACACAGAACCTCAAAGATACGCTCGCCATCACAAACACGAGACTATTCACGTATTCTGAGATTTGGGGAGGCCAATTATCAGATGGGATTTCAAGGTTAGGATTCCGGGGATTGCAACCCCAAATTGCAGTACACTTCCTACTAGCCTAAAAAAAATAACCATCTATTTAAAGTATACATACAGCCACAGTCCAGCTCGCAACCTCTGACCTGATGGTTTTATCGCCGCCAAGTTACTGCTCGTGTAAGTGGCGCTTATTCCTACATAACCTCTTCAAGAACCAATTTAATTCTATAATTTTGAAAACGCCACATGACGCGAGAGAAACAAGAATACTAAATTAAACATCAAAATACATTTTTTTCCCCTTAACTAAACACCGTGTTTATAACAGTTAGCTCAGCATGTTTATATTATTGCGCAGATGGAACCCGATGATGTAAAAAGGAAGACAAGACTAGAATAGTTTTGGATTTCGGAGAAACACCAACTTCCGACGGTTAAGATTGGTTTATTTTACTTTATTTACTTTTTAGGCTAATTTGAAGATTGTTTGTTTGAATAACCAAGCAGACAAGCTATAAAACACACGAGTCATATTAAGCCTACTTTGTACTCGTTAATGTAGTGTCTGGTTTCGGTGATTGATGATCCATCTCGATAATCTTTCCACGAATATTTGAAAATTATATCAAATTTATATACATCATTGTGCAAAAATTACATGAAAACAACTGACAGTCCGAATCACAACTGTATTCTTGCCATCTATTAAATGTTGTTGTTGTTTTAATTATACGTAATTGATATGAAAGAAAATTTAGTTGAAAACTACAGCCGCTAATTAACACAATCAAATTAGCCATTATCTTCTTCTTCATAAATGTTAGGGTGCTCGACTCGCAATCTGAGGGTCGCGGGTTCGAATCCCCGTCACACCAAACATGCTCGCCCTTTCAGCCGTGGGGGCATTATAATGTGACGGTCAATCCCACTATTCGTTGGTAAAAGAGTAGCCCAAGAGTTTGCGGTGGGTGGTGATGATTAGCTGCCCTCCCTCTAGTCTTACACTGCTAAATTAGGGACGGCTAGCGCAGATAGCCCTCGTGTAGCTTTGCGCGAAGTTAAAAAAAATAAAACATAAATGTTCTGGTGTCACTTTTATTATTTAAAATCCACGTACTGAAAGTAATTTCAGTTTTATTCTAACTAAAGCTCTAGCGAGCGGTAGCACTTTTTACCTTGGTCAATTTTGTATAATCTCGTTGATAGCAGAAAACCTCTCACAATCCCAATAGCTCTTCACCTTTATATTATTTTTAGTAAACCTTTAAACATCACGGAAAATTGATAACCAAAAACCAAAGTATAGGCCAAACTTAATGTTACGAATACATAAATATTAAAAGCTATATAACTTAAGTATTCATTGTACAAAATGTTTAGAATGGAAGAACGTAGTAAAGAGAAGGATCTTCATGTTTTTCATTGAACTTCCAAAAGTCTATACAATCTCTACTTTGTTGATTTACTTTACTCTTGTTGGCACATGCACGTTTTGTTAGAGTTCCAGATGTTACTTTTACTACACAGTGATGATTAACTTCCTGACAAACAAAATGTGGCCTGGTGGATTATCGCCGGAAACAGTTCCCCCTTCCCTCCACGTAAACTTCCTTAAGTAAAAGTTTATACAGCGTCACTAAGATTCATTAGTGTAACAGTTCATTAGTTGTTTTTTTTTCTTCTGAATTTTACTTTTTATTTAGTAACAACTTTCCAGTAACACGCTGAACATGTGATATCTGCCAGGACAGTTCTCTGGAGTTCGTCGTTTCGGTCACAAGTAATGAAAAACGTCGAAAGGGCATTCTTTAGGTGAATCAGTCTTGTGTTTTTGTCCTGAGACGTTTCGTTTGTTTGTTTTTAATTATGCACAAGACTACACAAGGGCTATCTGTGCTCTGCCCACCACGGGTATCGAAACCCGGTTT
>NW_013666944.1:251892-256222 GCF_000517525.1 Limulus polyphemus
TGTAAGTCCGCAAACATACCGCTGTGCCACTGGGGGTCGAGACGTTTCGTACTCATGCAGATGTTGAAAAATGTTTGCCATAATAGTTCTTAGTCGTTTCGCTCCAATGTTAATGTTTAGACATGTATCAACATAGACTTTAGTCGTTTCGCACTCATGTTGACGTTTAAAACTGAGCCTTAATATAGTACTTAGTCGCTCCACAACCATGTTGATGTGGAAATGTTCCTCATGATAGTTCTCTGCCGTTTCATCAACTTGACGCTGACACCCGTTGAGAGTTTTGTTGTAAAATTACGTGCAGTCTGGAACATCAACGATTAACTTCATGAAATGTCTATAAAACATGTATAAACCAATCAACTGAATGATAGATCTAATTAACTTCAAGAACTATCTAAGTCATTACATCAAACCCGAAGAAAAACCAATAACAATAAAACATTAAATTTAACAACATTAGACTTTTTTTTTTTCTTTGCCCGAGAAATTGATACGTCACAACGTGCATTTTACAGGGACAGAAGAAAATCTAACCGGAGCACGTGCCCTTGGAAAGTCGAGTAGAATCTGCTTCGAACAAACTCCTGCTCTATTTTATGTGTGACAACTGAGAAAACAACTCCGATATTACGTCTTCGTTTGAAAGGAGTTTATATGTTTAGTTTATGAAAAGACAAAGACAAAAGATTTTCGAAAATACCTAGAAAAAAATCTAAACAGAAATATTACTCATTATAATTCTAAGTTAAAAACTGAAAACTAACTCAAACAACGTGTTAGTAGGTTGTTTGACGCTTGCAAAAAATATTTTGTTACAAAAGCTAACAAAGAGCTTGTGTTATGAAGTTAGACTTGTTTAAATTATTAACTTTAAAAACATTTAATTAGCAGTAGTTATTTCATTATTATCCTCAAAATGTGATTTGTAAATGATTTAAAGTTCATAATAGTTACATTTCACTTGCTTAATCTGCTTCACACAATAACATTTACTGTTCATGAAACTGAGAACATATATATACTGTTCACGAGATCTGAGAACATATATATATATATATATATATATATTGTTCATGAGATCTGAGAACATATATATATATATATATATATATATAATGTTCATGAAAACCTATACCACCACTATATCTGTTGTATAAAAGTTGGCCTGAAGATGAGCCCTGGTATTGCGAAAAGGCCTCTCAGATCTAGTGTGATTGACATATAAAACATTCTCCTTTGCTTTCACTCACGGGTTATTAGAATTATTATTCAGTATAACTCTAGAGTATAGCCACACCAGTATAACTTACTGATGATAACAAGCCCTACAAATATCAGTGCCGGCCATTTAAATCAAGATCAGTAGTAGCCCGAGTCCTTTCACTTTTAGGGGCTATCCTGGACAATGTACAATGTTCTGTATTTTACTATCCCATATGATAAATGAAGGACAATTAAGTAGGATGTGTGTGTGTAACAAATCGCTAGAAATCTGCCGGTAGCGTAGACCAACAACATGTTAATGTACCGTATGTCCTGACTATCCAACGGCTTGTGGCCCCAACGCTTGCTAAGGCCGGCACTGAAAGATATACACAAAATAACACCATAAGTAACGCATGTTGAAAACGTTCATCACCAAAGTTCCTGCTGATATTCAATTAGTTATGTTGAAAACGTATCGTACGCTTACTGATACGCGAAAAATCTGATAAGCACGTACACCAAGTCACCCCTTGTCATTGTGTGTTGTGTAATAAAAGTTTGTACCAAGCTGTTATCCAATTAAATAATTCTACTTCTTCCTCATAACACGTAGTTTTAATAATAAGCAAACTCTTTTAAATTGCAAAAGAGTAGGCTAACGTTGTACAATTTAATCGCTAGTTATATATATTATTTAATGAAATGACAAAATTGACTCGCTTTTAAACCAGGCTTTTATAGAGAATTATATGATGATTATAATCAATGAACCCCAGAAATATATAAAAAATTCCAAACAAACCTATTGAAGTTATATTATATAGAACAACTATTAAATTCAGAAAATATAATCACTGCATTTGAAACCTGTAGTCGTACTATCCCACACGTGAGTTAGATTTAGCTCTTGGGTAACTACCTCTCTCAAACAATGCTTTTGCTCAAATCAAAAATGTTTTAGTATGAGATTGGATTTTGGAATATTTCTACTTCCTGAGTAACTTTTACCATTCTGAAATTTGCTTGAAATCTCCCCAGGACAAATACCGCGGTTTTTGATCGATGGTTTATTTCTACTCAAACATATTGAAATATACTCATTTGTTGGCAACTTTTCAAGTTGATTCTCATTCAAAGGATCAATTGTTTGGACAACGAGTGAACTTGCAACTACAGGTTGTGAAACTGAATTTTTAAATACCTCATATACCATACATTTTTTCCTTTACGTGTTTATACATTCAAAACAAGATTAATTAAAAAGCAAACAACTCTTTCTAAACAGGTGTTTACTTCCCGTTGTGGCCCAGCATGGCCAGGTGGTTAGGGCGCTCGACTAGCAATCTGAGGGTCGCGGGTTCGAATCCCCGTCACACCAAACATGCTCACCCCTTTCAGCCGTGGGGCGTTATAATGTTACGGTTAATCGCACTATTCGTTGGTAAAAGAGTAGCCCAAGAGTTGGCGGTGGGTGGTGATGACTAGCTGCCTTCCCTCTAGTCTTACACTGCTAAATTAGGGACGGCTAGCGCAGATAGCCCTCGTGTAGCTTTGCGCTAAATTCAGAACAAACAAACTTCCCGTTGTAAAACAACTAACCCGAGCTTATTTATGACTTACTGAAAAGTCTAGGCTTATTAATAACACGTAACAGTCAAAGTTACAACTTTCTTGTTTGTTAATCATAGTACTATCAATCGTGAGATGCAAAAAATACTTATTATTATACCATCAAACATATATATAATATTATAATAATTATATAATAATAAGTATATAATAATACGTATGTATGTTTGTTTTTGAATTTCGCGCAAATCTACAAGAGGGCTATCTCCGATAGCCGTCCCTAATTTAGCAGTGTAAGACTAGAGGGAGGGCAGCTAATCATCACCACCCACCGCCAACTCTTTTACCAACGAATAGTGGGATTGACCGTCACATTATAACGCCCCCACGGCTGAAAGGGCGATCATGTTTGGTGTGACGGGGATTCGAACCCGCGACCCTCAGATTGCGAGTCGAGCGCCTTAACCACCTGGCCATGCTGGGCCCCAAAATTTTGGATTATATAACTCTGACATATGAATGTTTCCTATTTACCAGGATTTTATGCCGAGAAACTCACTTTATAGAAAATAAAAGTTTAATGACGGCTAGACTGGGTGACGAAGAAAACTTTATTACAAATGTGCGACGTTTCGACAATATTATGCCATCCTCAAGTACCACGTCGTACATTTATAATAAAGTTTTCATCATTTACCCATTCAAGCCATCTCCAAAGTTTTATTTTCTTATCAGCATGATGATCACCATCTCCTTTCTACAATTACGTTGTTAATATCTAATACTGTACATGTAAAACAAAATATAAAAAACTGTATAGCATTTGTATGAAGAAAAAAAAAAGTTCAAAAATTAACAACAATAATACATGATCATTATAGTTGGTATTCCAGTAAATAGTTTTCACATTTCCAACTTCATTATCACCCTTGAAATTTCTTTATTACACTTAATTTTACACTGGTATCAAAGTACGTGGTACGTTACCTACCGACGACCATTAATGTAAAGTCGAATCCTCGCTTAACGGCCTTTCGATACACCTGATTCGGTAAGTTGGCGAAACCAACATAACCCTGAACGTCATTAGATGAAGTAGACGACTCCTTTTCTTTGTCTTTTTCTTTTGTACCGTTTCGTTTCTCCTTATTCAAGAAAATTTCTTTGCCTGAGCTAGTCATTCCGGAAGTGTTGGTAGTGGGAAAATTGGACAACGTATTGGAAGTCATAGATGTGTGGCCATCTTGTCGGGAAAATAGTTCTCGCTTATTGGAGGTCTAGAAGAGAAAGACAAAAGACTAATATACGTAACAACTTGTCGTTTGTACGTTCACTCTTATGGACAGTGCCTTAAATTCCATATAACAGCTACACAAACTGTCATTTCTAGAATTGCCCCTCAAAATCATCGTGTAATCCATTAAAATACACTAGGTGTACTTCCGCTGGGTCTCCGAAAGTGTTATGTTGCAAGAGTAAATAAAACCAGAATTAAGAGAAAGAAATATTTTATTGTTTTGTAGCCTACAGAGTGAAAATTCTTCTCGTGATT
>NW_013666944.1:256232-258142 GCF_000517525.1 Limulus polyphemus
ACCAGAATTAAGAGAAAGAAATATTTTATTGTTTTGTAGCCTACAGAGTGAAAATTCTTCTCGTGATTCATGGCATGCGCACGTTTTACTGACGTCACGACAGTACAAATTGCAACGTTAAGCGTCCCTTATGTAACTGACTGACAGAAAACATATATTTCGGGAAAATTAACCTGAAACAGCTCAGAAATAGACATGGTGCAGGTACAGATCCGATTCCTCCAATGATGAAAACAGCAAAAAACAAATGTAAGTTTTGATACATATTTATCTTGTAGTTTGGCCACTCTGCTGGTCATCAAAGCCTATCATAATGTGAAGGTAACAATGACTTGTGTATGTATGTAAACTATTTCGTGCTTGGTTTGTTTGTAATTAAGCACAAAGCTACACAATGGGCTAACTGAGCTCTGCCCACCACGGGTATCGAAACCCGGATTCTAGCGTTGTAAGTCCGCAGACATGCCGCTGTGCCACTGGGTGGGCTTCGTGCTTGGTACAATATAAGCATATATTTAAACCCAAAGTAAAAAAAAACTATGTATTATCCCACTTCACCAAAATTATTGATTCATGACATTTACAACATAAATATGTCGGTTAGAATTTTACTTTGTGTAAGTGATTATAAAACACAATTGAAATTTGATCTAAAGAAACCTATAAATGTCTTGTCATGTCTTTTAGTTACGAAATATATAGAGCTCAATATTAACAACCGCCAGTGTGAAAAATAAATAAGAGTTATTGAAGTTTCAACGGCGATCGTGTGTTTGGTTATTTCATAATGAAAGATACATCATTACGATTATACGTTATACTTCTTAAGAATTGGATATGTTAATGAACAAACTTGAAAATACCATTAAGATATATAAGGACCACTTCGACAACAACAGAAAGTTTGTTCTCTAGCAAAACGACATATTTTTGTCTTCTGAAAAGACAACGTACAAAAGTAAGAATCAAAATTTGTCTGTTTTAGCGCAAAGCTACGCAATGAACTAACTATGTTGTACCCACTACAGGGATCGAACCATAAGTTTACTATTAAGTTCAGTGCACTTCTACTATTATCAAAAGAGCCGTTGGGTGAATTACACTACAAATGTTTTAACTATCTTCCAATTGTGTGCTATTTTTTAACCGGATGTGGGCTAGTGGTCATGAAGCGAAAGCTCTATAATTATTATTTTTATGAATAGCCTTTAGCCTAAAGTTACAGACGGATAATCTTAAAGAAATAAACAAAGTATCATGTTGAGATTTAACAAATAATAAATATGCATTTTAATCAAGGTTTGTTTGTTTGTAATTAAACACAAAGCTACACAATGGGCTATCTGTGCTCTGCCCACCACGGGTATCGAAACCCGGATTCTAGTGTTGTAAGTCCGCAGACACTGGGGGGGGGCGCATTTTAATCAAAAGAAAAGCAACACTGAATAAAGACGACAATAGTAGAAGATGAAGAATATAAATAAACTGTCATCCTAATTGGAGGTTTGGACCAGCTACTATTGAATGACCTTTAACGATGCCAAATAATCTGTTATTAACGTAATGGAAACAGAACTAACAAAATGACACGTGTGGTACATAAAAGTTTTTTTTTTGTTGTTGTTGTCTTAAAACACTATTGGCCCTTATAACTGCTACAAAATCACTTGTTTGTGCATAGCAGTTTAATTTAAGACGAGACGACATATAACTCCCCTTTAATACATGCACAACTTTTGTTATTTCTTCTTACAATTATAATACTATAATTTCAATGGATGTTTGTTTGTTTGTTTTGGAATTTCGCGCAAAGCTACACGAGGGCTATCTGGCTAGCCGTCCCTAATTTAGCAGTGTAAGACTAGAGGGAAGGCAGCTAGTCATCACCACCCACCGCCAACTCTTGGGCT
>NW_013666944.1:258163-262145 GCF_000517525.1 Limulus polyphemus
ACGACATATAACTCCCATTTAATACATGCACAACTTTTGTTATTTCTTCTTACTAATTATAATACTATAATTTCAATGGAACTTCGACACTAAAAAGGTTATTTTTAAGCAACCGCTATTGAGCAATTATATCCGGTTACCATGACGCTACTACCAGTAACACTTACTGAACGACTTCTGACGTAGATTGAAAGTCTGTTATTCTTCTTCATTAAATGTAAGGGCTTTAAATTCTAAGTGCACATAAGATGAAAGTGTGAGAGCATGCGACAGTTAAACCATGTCAGCACTGAAGCTTTTACTGAAATATTCCAGACTAAAAGCACCCATCACAGTGCCTCATTCACACAGATTACTTGAATAACATAACTCTCCCTCCCTCAAACTTAACTATCTTCCTTATAATAACGCATTCATTATATAACTGTATGTGTATATACACTCTCGCTTGATCTTCTTTAACAGAAGCCGGTGTTCAAAATATTTAAGGTTGACATCACACGCATGAAATGTGAATAATATGCACACACATTGAATCATGCTGTTTGATATCAATCTTTCATAACTTGTATGTTCGTTAATTGCAAAGCTCCACAATGGGTTTTCTGTGCTGCGTCCACCACGGGTATCGAAACCCAGTTTTTGGTTTGTTTTGCCTTGTTTTGAATTTCGCGAAAAGCTACACGAGAGCTATCTGCGTTAGCTGTCCCTAATTGAGCAATGATAGAATTGAGGGAAGGCAGCTAGTCAACACTACCCACCGCCAACTATTGTGCTACTCATTTACCAAGAAATAGCGGAATTGACCGTCACATTATAAAGCCCCCACGGCTAAAAAGGGCGAACATGTTCGGTTACGGGACTTTGAACCCGCGACCCTCAGATTGCGAGTCGAGTGCCCTAACTACCAGGCCATGTCAGGCCTAACCCGGTTTTTAGCGTCATTAGCTTTCAGAGTTCTAGGGGACATACTTCCTCATCTTGTTTGTTTGTTTTATAGCAAAGTCACATGGTGCTATCTGCTGTGTCCACCGCGGGGAATCGAACCGAGGATTTTAGTATTGCAAGTGCTTAGTCTTACCGCTATCCCACCGGGGGGCATTTCCTCATCTAACTGTAGGTACCCAAATATAACTGTTCTACTATTTCTCATATCTATCCTCTCACAACTAGCCGATTCCTTGATGTCGTTAAAATTTTTACTTGTGTATAGGAAATATAGGCTTAAGAAAAATGTTATCCACGTATTAATGTATGAAACTTCCAGAGGTTGAAAGGTGTTTACAAATGTTTTGGGGGAAGGAAAACGTACGGTTGCTGGTAGCTAGTCAAGACAGCAATAACAACTGAGTGATTCACTGTTATGTATGGAGGTGGGAGATATTAACAAACTGCTAGCTTAAAGTTAAAACCTTACCTGATGGCGGACCTGGGAAGGGATGTTCATCACTGAAATACCAAGTATTTTTTTTTTTTAATTTGGCCTCTATTCCCCACCTAATGAGAAATTCTCCTATCATAAGTGGTCAGTGTATTTGTAACTACTACTGAGTCGTTTCAGTATAGCGCATATGATGAGTAATATTTGTCAAAACCTTTCCTGAATGTCTAAAAAGTGTGACCTTGAACAAACAATTGAAATATTAGCAAATGTTTGTCAGTTGTAAACAGTATGTAATTTATTATATACGCGTAAACTATATTACTCAAAGTACCGGTGTGGTCAGCAGACGCATATCTAATATTTCCTACCTACAACAACGATTTTTGTACTCATTCACGTTCCTAGCTGGGTGTGTAGTTTTAACAACAGAACGTTAGTCAAAGGATGTGGCTAAGTTCCTTTCCATATATACTTATATAGTTACCTATTGTTCTGGGTTATTACTCTATGGTATCACGTTACCTTTCTCGTGGGAAAGATTGCTGTAAATTAGGATACACCATTGGGAGGTAAGGTGATAATTCTCCTTTATTTTTCCATGGGAATGACCATCAGTGATGTGGCAGCACATGTGCATTGAGATGAGAAGGCATTATAGAATCTTCTACATAATGCTATGCTCTCTCAGCCTGAAACTTGAAAATTTTAGATATAAGTTAGATCTACAGAGCAACAGCTACACAGATCTACGACTGTTCGGTGCACGTGTCACTTTAACTGTGTCCCGAAAAATTAAGACTTATTTTCACTTTATCATACGCGTTCTGTCTCTTTCTTATTTAAGCTCAGTCAAATTCAAAATTCATATTTACTGTGTGATTCACTTCCTGAACAAATCTCATGTTACCTGCGAGACTTACGGGAGAGGTGTGTTTAAGAATACCACACTGGGGACCCTTCCCCATCCAAAAATAGGTTTATTCCTACTGAAGTTAAATGTGAATTTCATTAGGGACTGCTGTGCGAAATTTATATATATACAAAAATTTTCAGTCCGCCTATTTATAACAACATTCAGTAAAAGTGTTGAAGAAACAGAAGACAACTGGAAACACTAATATGCAACATCGCAAGACGTAAAAAGACGAAGGTATTCTGATCGAAACGTCGCACAAAATAAAAAAGAAAACGTTTTAATTTCGACGTGTCAATTTATTCTTCACTATCATTTATCCCTGTGTAATAATGGGGTAACAAGAAAAAGTCAAAACTCGTGAAATATGCGAAATAAAATCACATATATATGGCATCAAATCAATCAAACAGACTTTAATGACAACCTAGAAGTATTGACCAGAGCTTTCACTGTGAGTAGAACCTGTTGGATTTCATAAGAATAGTTGAAGCCTATATTGAAAGTGTCTACTCTTGTGATGCTTTGAGCGTCAAAACTGGGTAAGAAATGACGTTGTGGAGCAATAAACCTCCCTGTTAATTAAAGTGTTTTTGATTTTGGTTTAGATGAACTGGACTGGCTTTGAAGGCAGCCTGAAAAAAATAGCTTTGAATATCACAGAAAAGTGGTGTGATCACGGTGTGGCCAGTTTTAGCTTTTCTGGACTTGGTCCACTGTTAGCAGCCAAATAAATCGTATATGTCTTGTCTAACCGTGGCATTGAAGACAGTGCTTTTGCCTACATTGATAAAATTCTATGAGGAAATAATACGTCCATAATAATGCACAATACTAGGAACTGATTTAAGTAGTACAGTGCCCCCATTGAAAATTCAAATGAATAGTTCTGGGATATTTTGAGACGCTATGTCAAAAGGACAAAAATACAGACTGAAAAATTTCATTACACTTGAAACTTCTTGAAAAGGGAATAGTGGTCTAGTCCATCGCACGTGTCAATAGTTACTGGGAAGTGTTACTAATACCGATATTAATAAGAAGAAGAAGAAAAAAAAAGATACACTCCTTTTCAAGGTGTGCTGTACTAGTATCTTTGTTAACATAGTGTGTTATCAGAAATCAACACCTACACATCAGTCAGTTATATGTCAGAGCGAACGTATGACTGCTTAAAGAAAACAAGCCTGTACACTTTGATATTATATCTGCATTCAATGTCTTTATAGTTACGCTTATTTCCATGGAAAGTAGATAAAAGTATGATACACGTTTATTTAACTTTGCCGTTAGATAAACATGTTTTTTCCTTTTCTATGAGTCATACTGGATAACTGTTAATTTCGAGATCAAATTAAATTAAAACAGAATCGACATTGATAGAAAAACACAACAACGACAAATCTTACTTTATTGTTCGTTATGTTTCAAAAATACCACCAATAAAAAGATACAGATGTCAAGGCCTATCTATACCAGTGTGCAGTTCATCAGGTGTGTCGTTCTAATATGTTGTTGTGCATCTTTAAATTACTTGATGCCAAATTTATAAATGGTAATGCATGTCTTCCCAATAAAAATAAATAAAAAAGTTTAAATCCTGTTTGGTTATAAAAAACGTGACATTGTCACTGAGCTGAAGATTTTGTTTGTTTTTTTAATTTCGTCGCAAAGCTACACGAGGG
>NW_013666944.1:262460-286133 GCF_000517525.1 Limulus polyphemus
AAAGGGCGAGCATGTTTGGAGGGATGAGGATTCGAACCCACGACCCTCAGATTGCGAGTCGAGCGCCCTAACCACCTGGCCTGAGCTGAAGATGTACGGTATTCTTGCTCTTTGATCTGATGTCCAACAAGAAAACCAGAACTTCCTGTAAAACACAAGTTCGGGACTGTTAAGGTGCTTGTAACCACCAGTTTTCAACAAGAACTATACTTTCATTATCAAGTTAAGTGTGCATCTACGACTATTTTGGAAATGTTTAATTTTTCGTCAACTCGTAGTTTGGTTGCAAAAACACGACGTAAATTTAAGATTAAAGATGGTAGCACATGCATAACTGTGACGTCACAATCAGTACGATAGTCGCCGTGCTCTGCTCAGTATTCAGCGATTCTCGATAGAAATCACCGTGTTATTTTCCCATTTTTTTACATCATGAGATCATGCCTGTGAAATTAGTGACTACTTCAATCATTACAGATGTAGCCTCCCGAACACTAAATGAAAGATTTTGATCTTTCGAAACCAATCACAGCGCGTAATACAAATCATATTGGCGTGCAGGCATGTTAACAAATCAGCAATTTGTGTTTATAGCAGCATAACATTTGGAGGCACTACAGAATGATCATTTCTTTAATATTTCGTCTAATTCAGCGAACAATTTTTTGTTGTTGTTGTTGTTGTTCAAATGTTTTAAAAAGAATACTAACGAATAATAGTACAAAATATAACTTTTTAAGTCCAGCACAGTAAGCTTAATACCACCCAAACCACAGGTTGCAGATGAGTTATACAGATCCAAATCCGATTGACCCTTAATTTGAATATATGCATAAACTTAAACTACAGCTGTGCCGGACCGAATTTTAGCTTTTCACGAATATTGTCAAAACTAAGTCAGTTTCTTTAAGCTTGAACTTAGCCGGACCTGTAGATGTTTCTTTTTTCTTCGGACTGGGATCCGGCCGGAACTGTTTGTTTGCAGTTAAGCACAAAGCTACCCAATGGGCTATCTGTGCTCTGGCTACCACGGGTATCGAAACCCGGTTTCTGGCGTTGTAAGTCCGCAAACATACCGCTGTATCATTGGGGGATCGGCCGGAACTGAAGCTGAAAAATCTCCGAATAATTCGAACCTAAAAAAAATCATGTCCAAACTTTTATTTATTGTAAATACTGCAAGTCGCCCGAAACTCACTAAAAGGAAATGGGGAGAGTTAGTGAGAGAGAGAAGGAAAGAGATTTGCAAAACTCTCACAAAACGATTAAAAGTGTCCGCTTCATTGAATTACTATTTTTATGTCTCCGTGGAGAGACAAACTGTTTTTCTATTGTTTCTTTTTCTTCTAAACGCTTTACAATCGACCGCCATTCCTTCATTTTTTGGTGGATTGACTTTAAACCTTGACCCAATACGCCCAAGACACGTTTTCCTTTCGTTTTTTGTTTTTTTTTAATTTAGGCCTTATCAAGGATTTTATGGGGTTAAAAGGTCAAACAACCCACAAATGTGTATTTTGGGCTCCTGTGCAGTCATATTCATAGTTACCAAAATAAGTGGTAACAAATATAAATTTTCATGCGCCCAACACATTCACATAAAAAAAAAGTTGGATTTTCCTGCTTTGAGTCTTTTTAGAGAGGTTATAGTTCACAAAAAAACATAATTTGGGATTTTTTTGGTCAATTACTCGGCTATATTCTGACCAACTGACATGAAATTTGGTACAAAGATACCTTCTTGCAGGTCCCAAGCAGTGGTACAGACAGTTTTCGATTGTTCTGTTCTTCAAGATTTTTTGGTGTCAAAATGGGCCTTGTTGGGATTGCGTGTCGGAGACATGTTGCACTCGCTCGCGAATTTGAGCCTCTTTAATTTGTTATGAATCAATGTTACAATATGTTCAATATTAATAAAAGAAGAAATCAAATCAGGGAGAAAGTAATACAGGAGGGTTTAGCTACTAATGATCAAACTACTAACATATACCAATAACGAATATACAACTCGTCGAGCTTAACCTATAACTAGACACCATCGTCCAAAACCATTACTACTCGAAACCAAACATCAGTTTTTACAGTTCTGTGTAATAAAATAACTGCGTCCTCTTAGTAGTACTTTTTAAAATCGAAGGTGTTGGTAACTACAAGCTTATACTTTACTAACCAGAAGAACAAGCAAGAAACTTCAATAATTAATCTTAAAAAATAAGGCCATTATACCAGTTATGTTTTA
The DNA here is from genome assembly GCF_000517525.1 of Limulus polyphemus. Lineage (NCBI taxonomy): Eukaryota > Metazoa > Arthropoda > Merostomata > Xiphosura > Limulidae > Limulus > Limulus polyphemus. Next base: position 264,700 of record NW_013666944.1, read on the forward strand.
GTTTGTCATTATGTCAATTTATGGTGTATTACAGGCTTCAGTACATTTAGAGCGCATGATCTCACAAACACACATGTCCAATACAGTATACCGACGATAATATTAACATGAGAAAAGGTAAATACAATGCTATATGTTATAACTTTTCATTTTAAATGAAACACATAACTCCTAATCTTTAACACTGCACCCATTCAAAGAGCACGTTACTGTTTTAAACATACAGAAATGTAATACTGTAGATGTTAAATAAATGCTTTTTATTGCAAAATTATTGTACATAATTCTAAGAAATAGTCATGTCATAAAAAATAAAAAGGCGTTTTTGAAGTGCTTTTAGACACTTAAAGAATTGGTATAAACATTAAAAGTTAAAGGTCACATTTAAAGTGTGACTATTTTTTCACGCAGAAACTAATTAGTACGTAGTTTTCAAGTTAAATGTATTTCAAAATCATACTGTGTTACAATGAAAGTAATCAAGTTATAATTAAAGACTAAAATGCGTTGTTTCTGCAAAGAAAAAATTCAAGTATGAAGTTACTAAAGCATGATGGAAACTAAAATTCCGCTTGAATGCTCTTTCAACTGACACTAAACAACTACATCATCTCTAAACTACTTCTAAATAGTAAACTTAAAAGGTTTCATATTTCTACTGCAGAATGGCATATACTTGATATATTTTGATTTTAAAAACTCATCTATAAGTACACTTGATGTATCATGTAACTGTTTTCTTACTTGTTGACAAAAGGTATAGATTTTTTAGTAAAGAAGTATTTCGAAAAAGTCAGTTATGATCGTTGAACAAATAAGCTTAAAGAATAAAAGACGTTATGTCATTCAATTATGACTCTAAAAAGGGTCAAATTTTCAAAAAGAACGCCTGTATGTGTTGACAGAAATAGTTAACTTATACTTGCCAAATACAAAGTTTTAATAATTTACGTCACAAACTAAATAAAAAAGAAAATTATTTTTTCCTCACGAGCACTTTAAAAAATAGATAAAAAATAACTTATTGTGTCAAGCACTAAGGCACCACACAGACATGACACCACATCAAAAGTGGCAAAGTAGGCTTAACTCGTTTTAAGCTTAGGTAAGTTGCATTGCTTTCGCTTTTACGGCTCCACACTGAAGTATCTTTATCAAATGCATCACGTGTTAAGTTTGGCAAGTTCACGAAAGTTTTGGCTTTTCTCCAGATCTTCAAAACTCTTATGCCAATTAGAGTTAAGATTACCCCCCCCCCCCATATTGGATTAATATTAACGTCACTTCTGAAGTTCTTTCTAGTATACACGCCTCATAATCTTAAGAAGGTCATAGTCGAGAGAAGAGGTAACCTATATATGGTCTCATTGTACGAATTTTTTGTTCAACACACGTAACGAGATATCTGTTCTGAAAACTACTTCTAATAAAATATTTTGTTTGGTTCAGATGTATAGTCCTTTACTCATAACTAATAATCTAAAATACCTTAGATGTTTGGATAACATGGAACATACCATCACAATTAATTATCCATTATTATTCAGCGCAATAACTGATTTTTTTCCCCACCAAAACACGAATTTTAGTGAAGAAAAGATGATGTAGAGGTCTAATCTATTCTTTGATTCGCTACTACCGCTACAACAGACTAGTTTCGCCGAATTCACGGTTCATTAGTGTTGCTTTAGAAGAGCGAAGAAAATAAATAAAGTAGGCCTCAGACAGAGTTGAAATGTGTGTAAATTGTTTTGTTCAGATATATGTTTTTTACTCACCACTAATATATTAAAATACTTGTGGTGTTTGGATAACATACAGTCGCAATTATTATCCTTTATTCGTCAACGGCCTAAATGATTATTTGTATATTTGACAATTTCTTTTCTTCGCCAAAACGTGAATTTCATTGAAGAAAAGATTATCTAAGTCAAACAAATTGCTTACATTCCATCACTATATAAGGTCTAGTTTATTTATTTGCGCTTTTCCAAACAGCAATGAGCAGTAAGTTCGGCGAAACTAGTCGTTTGCAGCAGGAGTACCAAACCAATAAATAGATGAAGGCCTCTACATGATATTTTCTTCACTGAAATTCACGTTCTGGTGAAGAAAATAAATTAAGATATAGATAATGTTTCTCTAACACTGTGCTTGAAATACGAGTAAACAAAGGTATAAAAAAATGTTTTATTTATTATCATAAACATGTCTGGTGAATAGTTTAATTTAATGCATCGTGAACAGCTAAGTTCACAATGAACTTCCAGGCTATATCGCTACTATCTAAAGCAATTAATGTCAACAAAATTAACTCTTTGACATGTATATCAGTAGCTTATTTACTCAGGATTTACAAAAACGAAACACATTATTAAAAGTTTAACTTCACGCAATATCAGCTTCTTTCCGGGTAGATTTTTGTTTTACTTGCAAGTCAAAGGTTATATATATATAATTCCCTACAAGCCGTGTACCATTCCAGTAACCAACTTGCCTGTGATGACTCATTCATTCCTGCGAACAGCTGCCCTTTTTTAAAACATCGCAGACATGTTTTTGCTTCGAGAGATGTCGGATTTTCTATTTAGTCACCTGGTATTCACGAGTCTATGCGTGTGACGCCAACGTATGCATAGCATATTTAAGAATATTTGCTTAAGTTCTATAGTGTAGGTCCTATATAAGATTAGTGTTATTCGAGAAGTGGCATCCTTACGTTATGGCTTGGGACAACTATAAGACATGACACGACCCAAGTCACATTCACAAATCTCCTTAATTAACATCACAAGTATGCTGATCATACACAAATAGCATAATCATAGTCTCCATACACGTAAAATGATCAAAACTGGTCAAAATGTAAAGCGGGAAGACTAATGAGCATGAAATTAAAATAAAAGGAAAACGAAAAATCCACAAGTCTTTTCCAATAAGTTATTTTGAAGGTTTACAATATAATAAGCTACTTGTACGGATTCAACTGAATACAAAATAAGCACTGAATCGGCACTCCTTTAAGGTTACGTATTATTGTAGTTTACTCTTAGAATTCTACTGTTTCAAGCTGTTTGAGAAGTGGAAAAGCTGGTTAGATGTTTATTGAAGCCGACCTACAACAAATTTGGCTTTTTATTCTAGTTTTACTGGCTGTCTGTTTTCAGCGTTTCCTGTGAAAAATTCTTAAGCCTAAACGTCAATGTTAGTACGCCGGATACAGACACTATATACACAATGTACATTAAATATTGGCCTCTTGCATAATCTTAAGTAAAGAAACACATTTTCAAGTATGCAAAAAGGTTCTTGCAGCATTTAATAGAATAAAATCAAGCTCAATCTGATCGTAGTTTATCGTGTGTCGTAAAAGCTTGATGTTATTATTTCGTCAACAGAAATTACGTGACTAGTTTCATTAATGAATTACGAAATTACACGTATACATATCTGAATACATAAAAGAACAAAGCTTTGAATTCTTTGGAAAGGCACGCGTCGAATTTCACCTTTTAAATATGCTACATCATGTTAACGAGCGCAAGAGTAGGTTTAGGGCACGTCTAGTTCACTGTTGCAATCTATGACTCAACTATAAAGCAATTATTTTATCGTAAATCGAGTATTCAATTTACCAGCAATATAAAATAAACACTTATTTATTTACTCAGTCTTTCATTAAAATTATACATATCATACAAATATTGAATTGTCGCTTGTCGTTTATACACATATTATACTGAATACTTACATTTTGCGATTTATTTTTGCATAACAGCAAACAATTATGACCGTGCATATGATCTTCATTTTACTTCTCTAAACCTCATAATAAAAAAACCACAAGGAAAACTTATGTTCAGACACCAATACAATTTCATTGGTTCGAATACAGTAGGTCGATCTTTTTCTATTTGTAGTTTCAACTAAATTTATCATAATATAACTTATTACGATAAGTTTTTCGTTTTACTTATGAGAGCGAACACTATGGAATTTGAAAAAAAAAAAAGTAACAATATTGTTATAACCAGAAATGCAAATATAAACTTACGCTATTTTTATTTGCTTTTTCGGCCATGACAAGGTTCTGTTTTTCTTTAAATTCTGAATGTAGAACATAAAACGATTAACAATAAAATATCAGTCGTTATAACAGTTTGTGCTGTTAGTAGCGGGGATTACAAAAAACAAATGAATACTCGTTTTGAGTTCAATTCACCTCCAGTATAGATATATCCCCCACACACTTCAACTATCATAGCAACTCTTCAGTATGTGCATTATAGATGCTTTTAATCCGACTGTCAGCTCAGTAAGCAATGCCACAGTGTCGTTCGTCTGATTCAGCTATTTAAATCAAAGAATATTCACATAAATATAAAAGCAAAGGTAATTATAGCTCAGGGAAAGGTGGGGTAAGACGGCCGTCTTAACGTTTTATGCTTTCACTAATTAAAATGAATGCCATTTCCAGTTAAAACAAAAACTGAGGGGCACAGACCTTTTCTTATATATTAAATATATATATATACTTGTAATGGTTGGGGTCCGTTTTACCTATAAGATAGAATAAAATGAATCCCAAAGATTGGGTAAAATTCCCCCATCTAACTTATAAAGCTAAAATTTAAAATAAACGCTGCATTTAGCAACTGCGTTTAAAATCAATTAAGCCATCATTTAAATTATTCGGCAGGGATCGGGAAGACCATGGCATTGTCTAGGGCTAGGCAATTGCGCCAAAAATATGGTTAGTGGGTACTATTGTAGGGTAATGACTACATTGTGGCCGAAGCCTATTGCGGAAATATACGTTATTAGGAGGTAAGACGGCCCCGCGAGTTGGGGAGGCGTGTTACTTTAAGCTACTCAAAGAGCTATTGCACGTTATAAGAAACTAGTGAACTTGAACAGTTGTTTCTTTTACATCATATTGGATTGTCTATAGTTCCTCATTGTTGAAATTCCCTGAAACATCTACTTTGTAACCATAAGAAATATTAAATACTTACCTTAGATCAAAGTTATTTTAAAAGAAAAACTGAACTCACGCTTTAATCATTCACATTCGTGCCTGTCCAACAGTATGCACATATATGGGGTCACGTTAGCATTGATTACATAAAATTCACTCTAGATTATAACACATCATAGCTATGTGGAATATAGGAGTGACCATTTTACCGAAGGTGACCGTCTTATCTCACTTTCTCCTATCTTAAACTACATTCATCATTTACAAGAAGGAGGTATAGCTTCTCCCTAATTCAATTCATTAAATTTGAAGTTAATATTCAACATGAACGAATACATTTCCAGGCTGTCGGTCTGTTCTATTTCAACTTACCCATTGTAATACACTAGAACTTTTTGTTTGTTGTCAAGCGCAGAGCTACACTACGAGCTGTCTATGCTCCGACAACCACGGATATCGAACTCTCGATTTTCAGCGTGAAAAGCCCTCGAATTTTCCCTCGTCTAAAACAGTTCTGAGCGTATATAGGAATACAATTTATATTGTAATTCAGCTCAAACTTAAAAACTAAAAGACAATCGAAACATCATGCTTTCCGACAAATTCATTTTACTTTAAGTTCCAAAATTCCTTAACTCTGTTATAATCACATCTATATAACAGCAATTTGAAAGTGGTATTTATCTAACTTTGTTCCGACACTCGTTTGTTTGGGGAGAATTATTTGTATTGTTACAAGCTAAAATATGTTTTTATTATCTACACCTTCCTAGAAAACTGATATAGCGTACAACTGAGACACAACAGCTTATAACTTTACAATTATATAATCTATGTCTTAAAACAAGTTAACGACCCAGGTCCGCACACATGGGTCATGTATATATAGTATGAAATTGTTTCGAAAGTTAATCAATTAGCATATTCAGTAATGCTAATCAAATCGTCATCGTGCTTTTTAGCATATAAACAAAAATAAACTTACAACATTCAAGAAAAAAAATACTTTCGAGCTGGTACCTCACAGAATGCCAAATGTCAGGCCCATTTAAAAAATATATATATATATTTCAGGGGGATTTATCATATATGGTTCATATACTTCGTTTTTCATCGAAACATTTTTTTTTCGTGGTCCACTTCTCAGTTTTTATCAAACAATAATTTGTATTTTGGAGGCCCAGGGAAAAATGACCCAGAAACTTTTGTTTTGACAGCATTGGCGTGGTGTTTTATGCGACGATAAGCATTAGGATGCTAATTTAACCAACGAGAATCAACTTAATTGTATATATAGTGATTTTTGTACTTTATTCCCCTCATTACAATTTTATAATATATGTTTCAGCAAAGTTTTTGTCTTTGAGATATCCGTGGTAAATATTTAGCTCATACTATTTCCTTTAATAATGTAGTTTGCGATTTCTTTTTATAACACCAGTTCTATGTCATCATCACACAACTGTCAAGTTCTTGAATGCTGTAAAAGGTTGTTTCTATAACAACCGATGCTGCAAAATCGTATACAGTTTACTGTTTCCTGAGGTTTTAAAAACTACAATGCTTCAAGGTAAAGTGTTACGATTATACAATTAAAAATATAATGCACAACCTGATACTAGAACAAAATATCAGCCATTTTCTTTACGTAGTTGCCTAATTCTTATTTTAATTGTTAGTACTAAAAGGGAACTTGGAAGATTAGGGACGAAAAAAATTCAATAGAGATAGTATTCAACAGCATCTTATTTAAATACACAAGAAACACGTTTTTTACACCAATTTTAGTTCAATGAGGTTAACGGAAACAAGAACTGGACGATTTATTTGGTCCCGAGAGTGTGCTGTTGTGTATAAAAAAAAGGTTTTGCATATGCAAATACGATTACAACAAGCCATTTTATCATGTTTGACTATTCTAACTATCAGATAATTTCAGGTACATTGTGATTCTATTTTAATACTTTGAATTTTTTTATATGATTATTAGAAAAAAATCAACTCCTGAAAAGAGTAAATAAACTTCGGTATTCCCTCATCATTTACCATGATGTCCAGTTTTCAATGTTTGAATTAGTTTTAACAGAAAAAAATCAACTCCTGAAAAGAGTAAATAAACTTCGGTATTCCCTCATCATTTACCATGATGTCCAGTTTTCAGTGTTTGAATTAGTTTTAACAGAAAAAAATCAACTCCTGAAAAGAGTAAATAAACTTCGGTATTCCCTCATCATTTACCATGATGTCCAGTTTTCAGTGTTTGAATTAGTTTTAACAGAAAAATATCTTCATAAAGTACTTCACAACATATCAAAGTAATGCATATGGAGGAAGGATTCAAATATGAGGTTAAAGGTCAAGAAACCCACGGAATTATAATGAAACAAAACGATTCAGTAGAGTGAATATATGAGGTGAATTTGGCCTATTTAAAGTGTTTTCATCTATATAGCTTTCATTAATTCTTGTTACATGTTATATAAAGCATAAAATGAATTTTATTTCATTAAATACTGCCTTTGGGATCATAAAGGTCATTCTAAATGACTACTTTATTATTGCTCTTGTTTTAGTCTCTTTTTCTTATATTCTTTTTTTTGGGGAGGGGGAGATTTTAAATTTTGTTTTATAAGTTAATATCAAGCAAATCCACATACTGACTTTGTTTATGCAATATATATAGATAAATTATTATTATCTCTAAAAATAAACAAATAAAAATTATTAATATACAAATAAAAAATAATTAACTGACCTCAAAGGAATCCCCGGATGAAGAGAAATTCATTTCATGCATTACTGAATATGAACAAAATAAAACAACCATATACATGAAAACACTTCTAAGATGGACGAAATTCACCTATTCATAGTGCTATATCGCTTTGTCTCATTATGTCACTATGGGCTACTTTCGCTGTGCCCATCTCAGGTGTCGAACCCCAATATTTAGCGTTGTAAGTCCTCAAGTTTCCCACTGAGCGACTGGAAGACAAGATACTACTTGAGTACTAAATCTGATATTGAGTCTCTGATCCTGCCAGTGCTCTTTGCAAGTTTCAACAATGATTTATAGCTGCGTGAGAACAAGCTCGTGTGACAATAAATTCAAATTGGTTGGTCTCTATACACATTTCCGCCATGTTAACTTTGATTACGCTACAATGAAGAATAATACTTTCATTAATATTTAGCCTCTATACATAAGAATATTCTTAAACAAATAAATCACAATGGTTACGTAGTGTCCATCTTTACAAAAAAAGGGCGACGAACTTGCTCAACAACAGAACTATAGGAAACACTGTTGCGTTAATATGTTCACATAAAAACGTGAATAAACTACTGAATTTAAGAATTTTCATGCCTAATATTTTTCGCTACAAAATACACTACACCAAAAACATGTCAATTATTTTGTATTAAAGTATCATATTCAGACTTTTTCAAGCTTTAAACAAAAATCTGTCGACAAGCCACACCTTGGTCGACGACTCATCAGCAATTCAAATGTTTTGAATAGAGAATGTCCAGCTGTATGTGATTCTCAGAAATCTGGAGTAGGCGCAGGCCATTCTAACTCATCGTTCAGTAATCTATAGCATGTGAATTACTATATGTATGGAATCTAGGTTGAATTTCACTCACGTTTTATCCTTCTCGAAATCACAATTTTAACGATGAGAGAATAAAGAAATAGATATGGTTTGTTTGTTTGGAATTTCGCGCAAATTACACGAGGGCTATCTGCGCTACACGTCTATAATTTAGCAGTGAAAGACTAGAGAGAAGGCAGCTAGTCATCACCACCCAACTCTTGGGCTACTCTTTTAACAACGAATAGTGGGATTGACCGTCACATTATAACACCCCTACGGCTGAAAGGGCAAGTATGTTTGGTGGGACGGGGGTTCGAACCCGTGACACATGCCAGGCCCAATAAATATGGATTAATCGCACAGAAAATATAAACAAGTGTTACAGAATTGAACTAATCTATCAGTTTTGTATGCCGCCCCATGAAGATATGCTTCTTATATGTATCTCAAGAACTAGAACCTTAAATTTGTCTGTACGTTGTAATACCTGAATTTATTATGATCAAGAGAAACTACAAAGTTAAAATTACTTTATTCAGAATTAAAGCGACGATCCCATTTTAAAAAGAGTTTTAAAAAATAAAACCTAAAATATCACAACTTTCTTGTCACTAAAAACGACCAAGTTTCTGCGAGTCGATTTCTGAAGAGTAAATTGGAATTGCGGTGTTCCGGCTGCCAATGCTGATGGATATACGACCCCAACTGTTCACTGAATATGAACTTCTGTGACACGTCGCTCTATATCTGTTTACATTTAACAGAATAGCCCCAGGACAAACTTGGCAGCTGAATATATTGTTACAGCAACAAAGTTTACTGTTTCACAAATATATACGGTTCAAAAGTTCACGCTTGGGTGAACTTTCCAATTTCACAAAATCAGTTAGCAAAATTAAATTTGTGTTTTATAGCTAATTAGTTAGTTAGTTACACCAGCTCTAATTTAGTAGTTCCCACGTTTCCAAAACAGTTACTCGGATATAAAGATCATAGATACTTATGTTTCGCTACTGTGATGCCCTGAATTCTTACTTGTTGTTTTGAGGTGATCATTCGGACACGTTTGTGCAAAAGTATACGTTCACCTTACATCTCGTTGATTTTCAGTAAATACTAACAACGAAATTACTAAATGACCTTATTTAAATTTTAAATATCCGGAATATCACCGTCATTATATGTATAATTCTAGAATGCAATATTGTTAAAGTCTAGCGACGATTATTTACAAAAAAAAACACAAAAAATGATATCGACACATGATTGTTTTATGCAACCAACAGTGGCCAATGTAGTTTTTAATTGTTTTCTAATTTTATATAGAATCCATTGTCAATTTCATGTAAGTGAAATATATATATATATATGTGTGTGTGTGTGTGTGTGTGTGAAGAAATAATTAATTAAACGGATATTACTCAATATACGTGGAAATTAAACCGTGCGTCTACTTACTGTATAAGTGCACGCACAAAATCAAATTCTCTTCTAAAACCAAGGTCTGACCAAATGAACCTTTTAACAGGTGAAGAGGCAAATATCTTATCCGATATTATTTCAGACAATTCAATATATAATGTTACTGAGAAAAAAAAAACAGTTATTTAAGTCGGATAATTAGTATATCCCCCAAAAAATCAGGCTGACGGCCAATTCGCAATAATGATGACGTTTGTACTCGTCAAATTATTGTTATAATTTTGTATTATGATCATCATCTAGTACTAAAAGTTGCACCTTTTATCTTATTTTCTGCTGAACTTGGTAAAAAAAGAAAATCACTCTGACAAAGAGTTTTATCTAAAATGACACTTTCCCTGTAGTGCATATATACAACAGCTTTTCAGGTTCACCTGTTTTCCAATTTCTTAACAATAATGTTTAAATAAGACAAAACTATACAAAAAAAAAACAGGAATTTATGCAAATCCTGATGTTTTGTTTTAACTTATTTAAGCAATAAAATATGCAATACAACATGGAGTCCCATTCCTTTTAAAAATTCGTGCTTTTTTGAACAATTTCTTCAAAGAATAGCCACAACAATAGTAATACTTATTTCAAATTCACTTTATCTATAATTTAGAGGTATATCTATTTTATAATTACACAAAACTGAAAAATCGGTTGTTCAGTACAAACAGTTTTGTGAATTTTGTAAAACTAGAATTACAATTTTTAACCTGAACGGCACTTACGTTGCGTGGGCGAAACAGCCAAGCCAGACACCCTTAAGATTTAAATACAAGCATTTCTAGTTTTAGATTACCAACCTTTAGAACACCCAATGCCACATCAGCTTTGTTTGGCTTTTTGAACCAAATATTGGATTGACAGCTTTTCTTATAACGCACCCTTATATCAAAGTTTAGAGCGTGTTCATTGGCACCACGTTTCAAATCCTGGGCCCTTCGCTCCACTAGACAAGCTCTGGCCCTATTTAGCAAAACAACTAATACGTTAGGCCAAGCAACCTAAGGTATTTTGAGAAATATGTAGTATAAAGTATAAGGTAAAATAACGAGTTTTAGTACAGCGCCACCACTACTTTTTCTTTCACCTAAAAGTTCAGAAGAAAAGAGTTGTGACAAAAATGTGTCAAGTCTGAAGCTATATAAAAGACCCTCAAGGTAACTCGGCGGTAAGTTTGTGGGCTTATAACGTTAAAATTCAGGATTCGATATCTGAAGACAGAAGCGTCTTGCTGCTAAATTGTTTTTTTTTGGAGGGCACAGTCGAAAAAAAAGTATTTTCGTTATAGATGGTAGTAATGGCTGGAGACGGCTTGAATGGGTAATGAAGAAAAACTGATGATGACAAAACCTTGTCGAAACGTTGTACATTTGCTGTTATGTTAAACTTATATTAAAGTTTTTCTTCATTACCCATTCAAGCCGTCTCCAGCCATTATTAGTCTCAAAGTGGGTTCCTCGTCATCGAATTATAGATGGTAGGTTAATAATAATCATACAAATAATAACAAATGTGTGCCTTTTACCACTTCATATTATTAAACTTCCACTGTTATTTTGTTTAACTTATTACCAGTTTCTAATACAGACAAATATTTTGAAGTTTATACATGGATATAGGACTATTTAAAAAACGAGCAGAAAGCTTTTGGGATATGGGAAGGGGAGTGCCCACCAGTGGACTGTGTGCAGAACGCATACATTCCATTGTATAGCTGTGCGCTTAAACAAATCAAACAAAGCTATATTAATAAGAAAACAAAGCACGCGACGTAGTAGATTTAGTGCCATCTAATACGGGTGTCATTCAAACCGATAAAAATGTCTCAATAATACTTTAAAGTCGCTTCAAACATGAACAAGCACAGTAAAGAAAAAATACAGACTGGAAATGTTCATATGCGTTCAAAATATATCTGAGCAACAAGTTTTAGTCTGGAATTTAGCAATACACTGTAAACGGCTCAAACACAGAAGCTTTGTGCATTCCAAATAAAACTGTTCTGATGTTTTATTGTCATCAACAGACCGCACGTTAGTGCTCTAAACCTCTAATGACTTACCAATAAATCAGCAAACAAAAAGCTATATAAATTAAATAGTTATAAGTCTTGTTAGCAGTATATCGTTAACATGAGGATACCCAACTGATAAATCCATATATTTTAATCGTAATAACAAATATATTAAAAAACTGACATCGCATACTCCTAATTAGCTCAATTATTCCTGGGTCAAATTTTAGTTCTGATTCTATACTTTAATCCCGAGTTATTTGTAACAATCATTTTAAGGAATTAAATAGTTTGAATCATATGGTACAGTAAAACCTTGAAAATAAGCAAAGTTTGTTATATTAATAACTGAGTGCAAAATACTATTTATAATAAATATTTTCACTTACTGTTTGATGGAATCCAATATTCACAACGGGTGATGACATGTGGGAGAAAAGTAAAAAAAATAAAAAAATACACAATTTAACAACAAAACTCGTACGATGTATCTGCACAATAACTAATATGAAAATTTACAACATAATATACATACAAAAAAGGCTATTGTACTTGTAAAGTGATTCACTGACACACGCAAAGAAACAGCTCTGGCACAAGAGGAAACCATACACACATCTGACACTACAGCGTGCTCTGTACATCCACTCCACCCCTAAGGATGTTAACACAACGTTAAGGGAGTTACTTGTAACCAATCGTTATCTTACAAAAACACACTGCTTAAAAAAAATCTTCCTTTTCAAATTATGCCATGAACATACGATACACCATATGTACATAAAATCAAGTTCTTCTATAGGGATAAATACTATACATACATACATAAAGTGCAAGTAAGGAGAGAAACATTTCAAAATATCCAGAAATAATACTTAAGATTTCTTTAAGCCGTGATTAAATAACATCACGTTTGAAATTGATAGCTTAGCTTAAATATACATTTTTACATTTTAACGCAACTGCATAAACCCATTAAGCTATAACAAAAGCTCTAGAAACGTGGGTATACAACCAATGTCAACCTGTGATCAAATGAATGTTGAGTATCTTAATTTATCAAAAATACGTTGTTGATACTGCGGTCAATAGCATTCAAAAAGATAGGTAAGACGGGCTTTCTCCATTTTAATATTTTTTTTTAAATACCTTTCTTGTTTGTTTGTTTTAATTCTCATATTATTAGTTAATAATATTCTGACAGAGAAAATCACTATTAAATTAGTTCAATTTTAACGGGATTTAAGTTAGGTAAGGCAATTTACATAACTGTTGTAGTATACAGGTTTAAGTGGAAATCCAAATACACGTGCGCCGGAGCAGGTCCGGCAGACCGGGCAGCAGTCTGGCCAACATTTTGTCACAGTAACTGTAAGGTTTTTAAAACTATAACTTGCAATTCAAAAGTTGCCTGACCAATTCAAAATTGCTTCCTCCACCCCTGATATACCAAAGATGGTATTCAGTAATGTACTAAAATTTTTGGAAACCTACTTCCAAAGAACAAACTGTGTGGCTTGTTCTATGGAAACAATAACTGAACATTCTCTCCAACTTCTTACTTTGTATAACTATACTAAATGCCACAGAGTAAACTGTGACCAACAAATGTGTGTGTTACATATTTAAGTTGATGATCTAAGTAAAGCAAAATATATAGAATATTCAAATCCTAATGTTCTACCTCTAGTCACACAACTACCACATTTGCCACACTAAGTTACAAATGACAACAGTACTAATAATATGAAATAATTCTGTCTTATGTATTATTTTTTTTAGATAATGAAATCAAATAACAAAATCTCTCATGAAAGATGTTGCACATCAGATCTTGCTTTCTTACATTTTATAAAGTAGTTTAAAAGAAGACATGTATGAAACATCTGTAGTTAAATCAGGAAATGATAAACTTATTTGTTACAAGATATTTCTTGACATAAACTATTCACAAGAGCATCATTTCTGTAAACCTAATTTACTTGCACTACATGACAGAAATAAACTTTCACTGAAAAACACCAGCTCTTTACCTGCCAATGTAATAAAACATTCGACAATGAGAATATATAAAAATTCTAAATTTATAATTTTTTCCTTATTAGAAAATAATAATCATTTAAATATTCAATTAATGAAACGGTAGAAACACACTTTGATATTCATAACGGTTATATTAAAACTTTATAAAATGATGGCTACGACAACTTTTCTCTGTTATCTGGATGGACTGAAGTCATACAGGTTTTTTCTAATGTTAGAATGTGATTTAAGAAATATAAGAATCTGAGCTTGTAAGGAGCAAATTTGTGCTATCCAATTTGATAAAAGTGTGACCAGTATGTTTAGCAACAGCTGAATGAAATCAGTAGAACTGTGCACTGTACATTTCTCATCTAATAAATATCTACATATATAAATCAAACATGGGCTTCAGAAATGACCAACTAGTGGATGATATCAAGTGAAATTTTCAAGATGACCTCTAATAGTTCTGTGTTCCTCAGAGTCATTATTATTTTAAACAGTTCAGAGGATTGGCTTTAACATTAAAGTACACATATTACTTTAAAATTTAGAGCATGTTTTATTAAAAACTTGTCAGATGCAGTTGATGTAAGTCCATAACAACAAAAATAGTGCCATTCTGTAAATTCACAAAAAGTTTTTAGGTTAATTAAAATTTTGTTTTACTAATATCTGCTAGTATTCTTAGAAGAGCACTGTGAAACCCAGAGAAATACATGTTTTGGCAAGGTAGGAGTTATCTTCAGCTAAGACAGTTTCTTTTCTAACAAGGTGGCCTCTGGATGTTGTGGAGGCAGTATATTTGAGTGTGTTTAAGAGAAAACTTAACAACTATATGAATGATAAGGGCTGGCTTTAAGGTTTTAATTAATTTAATTGTTTTATTTAATAGTTTTAGTTTAGAGGATGGGACAGCCAAGATGGACCAATAGGTCCCTTGTTGTCCCTAAATATTACGTTATGTTATTACAATTATTTTATCAGAAAAGACTAGATCAAAGGTACAATTGTTTTAAGTATATAAATAACACTATATACATTTAAAAAATATTATTTGACAGATTGTGCAGAGATTGTATTTTAAATACATCTTAAGCTGGAGCTCTTTTGGCATAACAAAAAATTCTTAATCATCCCTAAATCTGATCAACTCTATTTTAGAACCTAATTTCAATTTTTTTTTCAAATAATAAAAACCAAGAGCACTTTAAAGTCAGAATACTTCTACTTCATACACAGTACATAAAAAAAGGTATTTTTTGTATTTGCTATGGAATTTTTTATTCAAAGAATTCATAAACATGTAGCACCAGATATTATCCATTACCCAAGAATAGTAAACTGTATTAATATCATTTAATTTATTGATTGATAATGATAAATAATTAGTGAAAACAAATTAAAAGGAGTATCATAAGTAAAACTTTAATGTGCAACATTTAAAACTGAGAACTTAAAAGGAAATTATTATAAGGAACATTTTGCAGAATTAGCCATGGTACCATACCTGTAAAAATGTACCTTGTAACGGCAGCTGCAAATTACAGTTTTAATAATTGAATAACACAAATACAGTTCAAGCTATATAATATCTAAAATGATGTAACCCGTGTTCACATATGGGTCTGTGTTTATTTTTACCTCCAGAAACCTATTTCTCTGTAATTTTAACTAAAGACTGTGCGAAATGAAAATTGTGTTTTATATTAGGCTGACTTATAATACAATATTAGAGCTGAGAAATTAATTGATTAAGTGTCAGGCTCATTAGTCAACTAGATTCAACTAATTGATTATCCTCACATGAGACTTACAGAGTTGGAATCAATGAACATAGTAATAATCAGAAACATTAATTTTTATTACTTGACTTTTTTTTTAAGAAATGATGCTCATAAATAATTGATTATATCAAACAATTGAGTTAATTACCCAGTCTACATAAAATAAATTTTAAAAGAGCATTCTTATATTTATGAAATAGTGTAGTTTCCTACAGATAATTTTACCTTTATACTTGAACTTAACTGTTAGATTTAGTTTGATCAGAAGAGTTCACCTCTATGTGTAACCACAATGTGAGGAATTCTGTATCTGTAATTGGTGTTTTGTTAGGTTGTTAGATTCAGTGGATTAGCCTTTGTAGATCATTGTCACAACATGTATGTCATCAGAAGTAAGATCTTTCTGGGTAGTATTCTTATTTTCAATTGATTTGGCTACATGCAAGAGGATTAACAATGGGGCTAAAAACTGATATTAATATACCCACATTTTATAATACCATCATACGTTTTGATATGTGCAGCAAAAATCCACCAATGTTTTAAGTCAGGAAGAAACTTATTTGCAATGCATATTAACAATTTTTTCTTATTAAGAAATTTGACTAAATGCACAGTATTATTAAATTGTGGTTATAAAAGATACCTGTATAAGAACATCTAATAGAGCTCTATTTACCATCACTTGAATACTGGTTAAGTAAACATTTTAGTGTGTTTACCAGTCCATACAATTGCATTCTTGCACAAAAGTTAGCCTTAAGACTATTATCACACAAACAAGAGGATTAAGGTGGCAACTGTTAGTTATTGAAACTAAAACAGTAATCATAAAAAAAATATTTGTTTTACAATATAATGCATGATTCTGAAGAGCTTAAATGGCAAATACATTTCTGTATCTCAAAGTTTCTATCAAAGAACCTATTCCAAGGTACGAGTTAAGTTTGAGATACATTACAATTACGTACCTTGCATACAAGTGTAGTATACACTTGGAAGTGTTCACATATGATACTCAACAAAAGATGCCTGTGCATCTCTGTTTTTTCTAAGAAAAAATTCTATGATCTGATAATGTTGTACATGCACGTGTGTGTTAATCGGATACCTGATGCCTGACAGAAAAGCCAAGAGCTTCTACATGAATGCTGGTTCGGGATTGTTAAGCACTGAACAAATTGAATATAGGCAGCAAAGGAAACTGAGTGAACACAAACAAACAAAATATTTATTCACACTAATGTCTGGAATGTTGCCAAATTGCTGGCTGGTTTCTAATTTGTGTGACTATAGTATGGCTGCTGAGGTTGATAGAACAATAGGAAAAAAAAAACTTTTCTATCCACGTTGAAACCTTAATAAGATATCCCACAAGTCCATAGGTTACATACTTCAATCAACAGACATTTACATACAATTCATCTCAAATTTAAAATGAAGTACAAGTAGACAAATCATCATTTGCAAGTAAAATATTTTTGAGAAATATATGAAGATATTTCAAAACTTGTCAAATTTATGATTCTACATGCATACAAACATAATACTTTACAAAGCTTAAGAAGTATGCTGGTATAGTTCTTAAATAATACTAGACAGATGTAAATATTTAAGTATTATTCCATGAGATGTGCTTACTTAACAATTTATGCAAGACAATCCTTCAAAAAGATACCCATTTTTCATTGTTTATGCCCACAAATAATTCTGTAGAGAATCTTTCAAGAATTTAACATCAAACTGCTACAGTACATCCAATGATGGCTAAAAACAAAATTTGTGGTACTACAAACCATTAAAAAAAGTGAACATCTGTCATGACATTTGACATGAAAATATGACACTTATTACATTTGTACTTTATATTTAAGACATAAATATCAATCACTAAAAGTCTATGTTACAGACTACGTAAGGTTTATTAATACCATCACCAAACAACCCTTTCCTCCCCCTTGCCCCACTAAGTCACACATGCACACACATTTTTTATTGTAGATCTGCTAATATTTTATTGCTACCTAACCTTATGGTCTATGTAAATGTCAAGAAGTTTATGCATCATATAAAGATAAAACTACATTAAGTACTCACCAAAACGTCTACTGGAAGAGTAGTTGGGATAGTCTGAAATTAGGAAGCAGGAGAAATAGTTAGAAGAATAAAGAGTTCAGAGCTGGTAAAAAATTATATATTAGTACTGGAAAAAAAAGGTGTAGAAATAAATGACCAATAAGCTCAAATGCCAAAAGCAGTATAGAATCATGTATTGGAATTGCTAACAAAGTAACCTTGAAAAAAATGTAGTCTCTATTTCATTGAATCATCTCCTTTCTCTTGTAAGTTACAATGAGAAATTGAGTAAAACATTCTGAAATCACAGATTTTGAGGCCTTTGAAAAAAATTAGAATAGGGTAAGTTTTCAACCCTTATAAACCATAGTCGAAATAGAAAATTTCAACTTCTCAAATTTATGGGGGACTAGTAAATTCTTGGAAAGAAAATGTTAATGTAAAATTAAAAAAATTTTCAGCTGCAAAACAACTATTAATTTCAAAAAGTCAAATGATATTCAACTAAGTTAGGAACTGGGGGCTTTATATAACACACTTGAAAAATCACTAGAATGTAGACAGAGAAATTTACTGATAATCTACTATTGTAAATGGTTCAAGGAGTGCTCCAGACAGTCATAAGTCAGTTAGTTTCATTGTGTTGTTAGCAAGGTGATGGAATCTATTATTCAAACATTTATAAAAGCATCATTAAAGCAGGCTAGCATGAGTTCAGGACAGGGTGCCTTACCTCACTGATGTTTCTGCTTATTAAAATAAGAAGAACCCATAGATACAGGTGTAATGCATCTTGATTTTCATAAACCTAAGGCCTAAAGGTGATTAGTAATAACAGTATTAATTTTTATAAGTTAGTTAGATCCTTAATGAAATTGTGGTGATTGTGGATAAAAACCAGGTTTGTATTAGAAAGCGCGCAGTGGTATTAAAATAAATTATAAATCATCTAATAATATTTAAAACACTACCAAGGATGGGCCGGCGAATAGCGCTTTTTATAGCCTGTGTTACTAAACATTAGAACTTTAGACAGTTACACTGCCATTGTCATTGTGTCAGAACACAGTGCGGCGACTTATATCTGTTTTACTTTTAGTGTTTACTTATCAATACTGTTAATAACATTACCTTAAATTTAAAAAAATAACTTACCGTTTTTATGCATGATTCTAATCTAAATGTTGATTGTCCACCTAATATTAAATAAGGCTACGTTATTAATAACATGCTAAGACTAGACCTAAACCATATACACCAAAGACGGTGTGAGTCATGTCTGTAATCTCGTCAGAATGGAATCAAATCGATAAGCTTTTTACAGTTGCCTAGCAATGAAAGCAACGCACGTGACGGTTCTAGGGCTATAACTTAAGGTGCGTGGGTTGAGCAAAAGAGGCTGCTCCCGACTGTCACGTAGTTTTGTTTACAGTGATCTCCCTATTTATTCTGCAAAAGTGTAAAAGAAACATCTTGAGAAATATAAAATAATTTTCGCAAGACCTAAGAAAAAAAGGTAAACATTAAATACAAAAAAAGAGTAATTGTTATTCTATGCTATGTTCTGACCACATCTTCTGTGCGAACACAATTGTTTCTGCAATAGGTTGATCTGGTTGCATCATCTATGAATTCAGCGAATAAGTATTTGTTAAACCACTATAATAAAACTTTAAACATGTGATAGAACAAGTTTGTGAATGAAAAGATACAAGACACTTTAAGTATAAAATGTATTCAACAGGTAGAGAGCTTAGAAAGGTTATCCCAGGGTATCAACCTCTTAAAAACATTACCTGAGGAAAGAGAAATAATAAGTTATACCGATAAAATTATAATGTTCATTGTATTAATCGAAACAATATTCTACTTGCCGAAATGAATAAAAACAATTATCATTAATAATTGTGTATATGATATTCTGACAAAAGATTATTAAACACAGATAATCAGAAAAACACTTCTGTTCCGAGTCCCACAATAATCCAGATTTGATTTCTTGTTACGATTCCAAAAATATTATCTGTAACTAGCACTATGGTAGTTGGGTATAAAATGCTAAATCCAGGTGGTTGTACATTCCCAATACTAACAAGATAAAAATGCAGCTGGAAACAGCATATTAAAGATTTGGGGAATACATTATGATTCATTTGAAAAAATGGTTAAGCGTCGAGATATTAAGAATTCTTTATTTCTCATTGATACAGTCAGAAATTCAGTATGAAATTTTAATATGGGGAGGAACCTGTGCAACTACACTAAAGCCAATTGTTTTGTCCCCCTGTGACTCAGCGGTAAGTCTATGGACTTATAACTCTAAAAACCGGGTTTGGATTATACCCGTGGTGGGCACAGCACAGATAACTAATTGTATAGCTTTGTACTTAACTACAAATAAACCAACTATTTTATTATAGAACAATATTATAAAAAATATAATATCATATAGTAATAAAAATGAAACAATTTATAATAAGCATATTTTAATAAAATATTCCCTGTGAGATATTAATTAATATATATATAGGATATTATTATTTATAAAGAATATAAGTTATTACTTACATATAAAAAATTATGTTTATGCTAATACAATACACAATACAGAGATTAAAGTATAAACTCCCAGTAGTTAAAAAGGAGATTATGCACATAAACAGTTTTGTTAATTTGCACCAAAAATATCTATTAATTTACCTTTAATGATAAGAAATGTAATTAATGTTGTAACGTTGTTGTTTCGTTGGAGGGTTCTTTAAGATTACCTAATGCATATAAATCAAAGTCCAATCCACGTAACTATAACAAATTAGTTTATTTCTTCCTTAATGTTTCTTTACAGGCTCGTAAACTTTGTAACTTTTAAGTTGTAGGCCTAAATAAACCTAATCGAATGGAAATACCTCGACTAATGTAGAAAATAAACTTACTTGTACAACTTCGTGGCTGATCGATCAAGTAACTGAAGACAAAACACTGACAACAATATTCTCTGGCTGAATTACTCTATATATGCTTTATTGATTAACTGCAAGTTTACTTAACCAATTGACTAACTTATCATATTTATAATCTAATCATTTTCTAGCTATTTCGCAAAGTCTCTCGTTCATTAATATTTCCGAATATTCCAGGAATAGCTTGATCTAAATGTGATGTGCCATCAACCTGACACCTAAATTATAGAATTAAAATTATAGCTTATAGCATTGCCCCTTTCCTGGATTGTGAAGTCCTTTGAACAAGCTTAATACAAAAAACAATATACTGTTACGTCTCCGCGTGTTAATTGATTTTTCCGTAACTTCGTTCCAACTGAAGTTTTAACGACACAAGTCTTTACTTAATAAAACTGGTTTATTCTTTCCGAATATAACTGTGCGATACACTTAATCTCAATACTCGTGCTAAAACAACACTGTAACGAACAACGTTAACTTCAACAATACCGTGTGACTGCAGTTCAATTACTCACT
>NW_013666944.1:286352-289630 GCF_000517525.1 Limulus polyphemus
GTGAGAATTGTCACGTGATCTCGATGACGCAACAATACTAAACTGCCCATTCACCAAGTATTTTGGGTGTTTTTTCTTCCGAGACTCATTTATACAAAATTTTGTCACTAACCATCCTGTCACTGATGGAGTGCTTCCTAGAGATGTGATTAGGTGAATCAGCTAGTGATTCCAACCTTGTTAATCTTCTGGAAGTAGTTTCGGCAAGAATTCCAGGCTCTTCAGCAGGTTGAGAAAAGTTCTTCTCTGGAATTATCGAGTTAGCCATTCTCTCACCAATGTACTTCTAATGACTGTCAAGATGGTTGACCTTTGGTTTGGATCACTTACCCTTCTGGATTCTCTCTAAATATTCTGTGTAAGACTCTTCTGGGTGACTACGTTCTCGATGTGAGTATAGAAAGCCCAGTGGCAATTTAAGTTTCTCATGAACATTATTGATGACGGTGTGTTGCCGGTAGCTTCCTGTACTGCTGTATGATAACTCATCAGTAACAGTAGAAGATATTGATCTCACATTTTTTATGTTCATCCACATACATGACTAATTGATTTAACAGTGTGTGGTTGTGTTTAATGTCATCATAAGATTGATGAAGGGATGTTGTTCTGGTCTTTTTAATCCCAAGGATCTGACACATTTCTCCAAATAAGTCTAATTCAAAGTTTCACCCTTGATCTGAATAAAGTTCCATAGGTACACCAAATATTGAGACAAGTTTCTTTGCAAGAGCTTTTGCTTACTGGTTAAGAATAGAATATGCTTCTGGCTATTTCATGAAATAGTCCATCATAACCATAAAGTATATATTGCCATTGTTACTCTGCAGCAGAGGGCCAAGCACGCCAACAACAACCCTCTCAAGTGGTGCTCCGACAAAATACTGTTGTAGCTGCTCGTGCTGTTTTTTAGGGGTTTTGTTGATCTATTCACTCATGTATTTTACACTAATTCTCCATAGACCCCCAGCACACAACCCAGTAGAAGCATCCTCTTACTTGTTCCGGTGTCTTCTTAATACCAAGTATTCATTTGTTGGAAAGTTGTGGAGATTATAGAGATCTTCAGAATGTAGTGACTAAGGAAGTACCAACTGAAGTAGTTTTTCTTTCCACTGATATCTTCCCATTTCTGGTATAATAAGCCCTCTAATAGGCATAAGGAATCTTACTGTGCCCAATACATATTTATTTTTGGTCTTTATGAAGTGACTGTTTACTATGAGGGTCTTTGAGCACTATTCTTGAGCCACTGAATAATTGTTTTCAAACTTGTATCTTTTCCTGAGCAGCTTCCATTTTGGTGTTGGACTACATCAATTCCTCATCACCAGTTGTGAATGCCACATTTTGAACTACATTTTGCTATACTTTAGGTTAGTAATCTTTCCATTTTGTGCTTCCCTTTTTGCACAGTGTTTACACTATTTGTTAATTAATGGTCTTCAGGATAACGAGTCAGCATATCCATAGTTCCGTCTATGTTAATGCAGAATGTTAAATTTGTGCCTCTGAAGTTTTTGGAGCCGTCTTGCTATTTGGCCTTCTGAGTTACGAAAATCCACTAGCCACCTCAAAGCTGCAAGATCAGTATGGAGTATAAACCTTTGTCCATATAGATAATGATGGAAATTACTCAGGCCTAAAACAACACTTAGAGACTCCTTTCGAATTATACAAACCTCCTTCCTGTACTAGGCAATCCC
This sequence comes from Limulus polyphemus, assembly GCF_000517525.1. Taxonomy (NCBI): domain Eukaryota; kingdom Metazoa; phylum Arthropoda; class Merostomata; order Xiphosura; family Limulidae; genus Limulus; species Limulus polyphemus. The sequence goes on from NW_013666944.1 coordinate 288,059, forward strand.
ATGTTCTTTTCTGTGTTGTAATTGTGACAAACTGTTCCCACTGCAAAAATCACTGGCATCTGTATCCAAAATGAATGAATCCTCTAGATTTGAATATGTCAATACCAGAGTAGTGATCAATTCCTTCTTCAGTTTGTTGAATGCCTTTTCACAATCAGTAGCCCAACAAAACGTCTTTAGTTTTTCAAGTAATTTGTGTAGAGTACGAGTTACGTCAGATAAATATTTTAAAAATTATGATAGTAATAACACAATCCAAAAAATCCTATCACATCCTGCAGGTTATTTGGTGTTTTACAATTCTGGACTGAGTCAGTCTTCAGTGGATCTGTAGACACTTCTCCTCTGCTGTCTGTGTGTCCTAGGAAACTCACTTGTTAATGGAATACTTACACTTTCTTGGATTTAGCTTTAGATTATCTTTCCTCAACCAATTCATAATATTCCTCAGCCCTTTATAAGCATTATCAAAGGTCTTCCCATGTGCAATTATGTATTCAAGTAGATGAGGATGGCATTTCATGGTAGCTCAGACAGAATACACTTCATCAATCAGCAGGAGCATTACATAATCCAAATGGTAACATGACAAATTGCCATAATCCATTTCCTGTGGTAAAGGCTGTCTTCTCTCTACTTACTCTGTTGATTTGTACTTGCCAATATTCACTCTTAAGATCCAATGTTGAAAAACACTTTGATCCAGACAGAGTATCAAAAGTAGAGTAAATCCATGGCAGTGTTTGGTATTTTCAGCTAAAACCCGATTTTCCAACGTGTACCAGATAGTTATCTGCAATAACAACAAAATCTTTACTAGGAAAAATTATGACACTTCTTGTTATTAAAAGTATTTGAAATGAATGTTAATTTTGTGTGAAAATGAACAGGCTGGACAAACTCTTGAAAAAAAAATTTATCCAGAAAAGAAATAATAGTTTAAAATGCGTACCCATGTGCATTGACAGACAGTTCTCAATCCAAGTTATACTAAATGCTAAATATACTCTAAAAGGTCTTTTTTCTTCTCAAAACTGGAAGCAAACTGATACAAAGAAAGTACCTGGATTCCAAACATCAACTTGTTTTGTTTTTTTATAGTAACCAGCATTACCTCGCGACATCTCTTCCCTGACAGCATTGGTCAGCTATCAGATTCAGTTTATGCCATACTTCGGTCAGCATAGTATATTAGAGTTCTAATTAGTTTTAACCTAAGTTCAAAATATATTGAAATATCCCCACAGGCAGAAAACGTCATCTATCAATAGAAAAATGACTTAAGTAGCTAGAACAAAATATTAGACACTTTGGACCATGTGTTGCCACTATGACAATGCAGAAACTAAATAATCAATATGTTATAAAACTACTTCGCCACTATATACAGCGTGGTCACAAGTAAATAGACACCACCTTTACAGAAAAAATGAAAACTTTCAGTCATATTCACATGAATTGATATATTTATCATTTAATTAATATCTAATAGATCTTCCTTTCGCTTCGTGGAATTTGTTGATCCTTTGGGGCATCGTGAGAATCATCTCGTCAATTTTAGATTGTGGGATG
>NW_013666944.1:290630-302273 GCF_000517525.1 Limulus polyphemus
GTTAAATGAACGAAAAATTAGGTGTCTATTTACTTGTGACCACTCAGTGTATTTCTTTTTAAAGGGTCTAATTTTTTATATGCTATTGAATTGCTATAGGTTTTCTTTTTATCAATATTACTTCTTTATGAACTGTGTTTTTCATTTTTAAAGTTTTTAAGTTGTAGTTCTTTAAGGGCTGTATTATTCATCTTATGTTTATAATGGCAAGAGAAAGTTAACCCTCTCCTTGATCATATTGAGAGTGTCAAGTTACTTAATTGTAATGTTAAATTTCACTGAAAAAACTTTAAACAAATGGGGAAGTAAAAGTATCGTATTCAGACATAACTCGCATTTGCTACCATCATATTTTAATATAATTTTTTGTTTAAATTTGATTTATCATAAATATATGCTTTTTCACATCACATGCATCCATAAAGTTATTAAGTTGACTTCGTTCTAGCTGCCTTTGTTCCACAATAATATCCTGTGGTCACTGCACCAAAATTTCTCCTTTCTACCCACTCTGTGGTATCTTCAGGTAAGTTGCGTTCCTGAAAGAGTAACTTAAATAGGTGCGCTATAAAATGGGAAACCCAACAACATAAATTGTGAAGTAGTACTGAATTCCATTGAAACAAGTCTGTGCTAAGAAATAAATGGACTTGAAACAAAGCGTGATATGCAAGGAAAACTATCTTTATTCAAACACAGTGCACGTACTTTCGTTGGGCATTGAACAGTTGCTTCAATTGAAGTTGTGAACTTATTAGGTTGAAGCAGCTCTTAAAGGCTTATTTCCGTCTTGGCCAGGTAGTTAGAGCGCTCGACTCGCAATCTGAGGGTCGCGGGTTCGAATTCCCGTCCCACCAAACATGCTGGCCGTTCAGCTGTTATAATGTTACGGTCAATCCCACTATTCGTTGGTAATAGAGCAGCCCAAAATTTGGCGGTGGGTGGTGATGAATAACTGCCTTCCCTAAATTAGGGACGGCTAGTGCAGATAACCCTTCTGTAGCTTTGCGCGAAATACACAATAAACAAACAAACTATCTTGACTAACTAACTCAAGATGTTTCAGACTGTCCAAATCTTGCGTTACTTACTGGAATCAGTAATGTCATACTTACCCAGAACAATTAGTGCTACCCACGAATAGTAATTCCCATTCAAACATTGGAAGACACTGATGTCGATCTTCAGGTACAAGGTGAAGCTTTACAGCTATACTTGTCAGGGTCAGACCAAACCTTATTGCCAAGAGAATACCAAAGAACGAAGACAACGAGCACAAACGCAATCTAATAACTTTCTTGACTACATATTATAGAAAAACAGCATGTACATAGAATAAATGAAAAGTTAGAAAATCCTACATCAAATGAGAAGGTAGAAAATGCATGGTATGCCTATATACTACACAGATAACCAATATTCCATCTCTTGTTCAGTCAATCTCAGATTTTAAATGTCCATTATTTATTCATTTTCAGTCAAGATTCTAATTCTTTCCACTATTGAAATGTTGTCAGATAATCCGCTGACTTTAAATAATGACTTAAAAGTGATGACAAAATGTTCAAGTCTTTTATTTTGTTTGATGATAAAACGTTACCTTTGTTTAAAATTTTACAGCAAAAATAGAATATTGAATCACATTTGAAAAAATATAGCACAGTGATTAGAACAGCGAATAATGAATCTGCAAGTCCAGAATTCAAGACTTTTTACTACTATAAAATAAAAAAAATACATTTGCACTTTGTGGCCATAATTTCTTCATATGGAAGATGACCAAACAGCACTATTTGGTCAAATAATAGTGGTGAATGTTGTTGACTAGATACCTTCCCTATATAGTATATCAGTTCAAAATTAAGAGCAGCTAACACATATAGCTTTTGAGTATCTTTACACAAATGCCCAACCTCTTTCTTGGTACTTTCCATTAGCACGTCATTGTGTATAATAATTAGTTGTTGTTTTTTATTTTCTTCCCCCCCCTCTCTTTAAGAAAGTAGTGTGTCTGGAACTGTACTGGACCCTTTGTGACTGACAAATGTCACCTTTGAATTTATTTTTGGGCATTTAGTTGAAGCACCAAAATAAAATATGCATGAATTTCCACTTTCTTTTTGTTTGACTTATATAGAATTGCCATTGTCATTAGAAGTTTGATTGCTTTCTTCTTAATTTCTTAAACAGTTGTTGTTGCACCGATATTTTCACTTGGTTTAACAGCAGTAACCTCTGTAAACCTTCAATGTGCCACTTTGCACATCCTGAGAATAGTACCCTTTTAGTTTTCTAAATTTGACTCTTTATTTATTTTCAATATTAAACACTAGAAAGACAGTGGCTTCCATAAGCCTTCAGAGTTAAACCACTTTTGATAAATCAGTTTTAGGTGACAATTACTTTTTAACAATCTTGCATTTTTTAGATTTCTAGTTACACATTTTTGGAAAAGCATCATCGATAAGAACAGAGGCTATTTCATTTAATAAATGTTGTGTTTTGATATATAAGTTGTTCGTTTTTTTTCATCTAAAAAAAAGCGACATTAATTCCTTGATGATATAATATATATATGTGTGTATAATAATGACATATATTTTCAGTGTTTCTTCATGTGAAAATAAAATTCTACTTGAATGACAAGAAATCAGTTTCAATCACTATAGTTATGTCAAGTTTCCTATCTTGCTATAAGAATTTTAATGAACTAAACTTCAGTGGGGACTGGTATGAGGTGAATGTTGCCTTTATGTCAAACCTGTTTCAAAAAAATACCTAAATTGCTCATTTCTAGATATTGTTAAATGGCTGATACCTCTACATAAAACTAAGTTATGTGTCATGTCAGTTTTTAGCCTTCAAATTTTCAGAGCAAAGGTCTATATGAACTGCTTCTAATCGTTTGTTTGTTTTTACAAGAAAGGGGAGGGCTACTGATTCTCTGTACTGTATGGTAAATTTTGTTGAAAAATACAACTATGTTGAAAGATTGAAGCATTTTTATTGTCTTATAACTGCTGTCTCATATATGTAGTGGTTAAAACATTTTTCTTTGAATTTTCTAAAATCCAAAACATGGACATTTTTTATCTGATTCTATATTTTTACAAAGCCAGAAACATTTTGAAACCAGAAATAAAAAATCAGATGAAGGGTAGGAATGAACAGATAGATACTTAAAATAACTTATTTTTAAAACTCAATTTTCTTGCTTTTATATAAATGGTCAAGGAAAGAAGCTTAGAACCTATAAATCAAAATCACTTGAACAAACTAGTGACCATGCCCATTTTTCACAGTTCTATATTAATAATACAACAGTTGATATTGAAGAAATAAATTACTGGCATTTTATAAGAAAAAAAATTTAAAATACTGCATGTATAGCAGTGGTGGTTATTACCAATGCAATTAACCAAATCTTTTTAACAATTAAAAAGGGGTCCAAATTTCAGAACAAATAATCATATATTTGTAGCCACAAGACAGGCACATTTTAAGAGTTGATCACTGTAGCCTAAGCATAATGGTTTTCTTATATAAAAACCATACTGTTGCAGCAAAACATGAAAAATCCTTATCTTCCTTTCATCAAATATGGTTTCTTTCTCCGAGATCCATCAGTCACCTGGAAATACAAATCATTAGGTAGACATATCATATTAACATCTAATTTTAAAAAAAAGTAAATTTTATCTTTTTGGTTCACAAAACTTTGTCCAAAAGGATGCTGTAACCTATTATTTGCTGTCATCAAGACCTAAGAGTACACATTACACTTTCAACATAAGATTAGGATTAATTTAGCATGATACTGAAAACATACAAAACTCTGATTACTGAAACAAAAGTGGTCCACATTTCAAACTGACATAAGTGGAACTCTAATCAGTTGATGTCAGTTTGTATACATCCACTCATTCACAGTAGTACAAAGACTACGAAGTGCTTGAATGATTTACAATCTGCTAACTGTAACCGAGTTTCATCATATTTAGTTTTGCTAAAAAGTGGAGCTTTCTGGTGGCTGACTATATCTCTGATTTTCTTTCAATGTCATGACTCTACGAAGTTCTTGAAGAACTGTCTTAATTGAATACGTTCTTTGCCAACGACTAAGTACTGTACTTGATCTTCTATCAACCTGTTAAAAGAAAATTTAAGAGATTTTAAACATCATATATACATTTAATATAGGAAGTTTAAAAAATGTAATGCTATTTATATAAGAAAAAAGATGTGAAAAATAGTTGTAGTGAAACAAAAGAAATTCTGATTATGCTAAAATAGGGAGAAAATAAATAAATATATTACAGAACTACATAATGTTTGATTGAAGTGTATTTTACATCGTTAAAAACAATAAGTATAACAAAACAATAACTTTACACTAGCATTGACCTATTAGTGCCTTCACATATCAATTATAATTCTATTCAAATACTATTTCAACTTCAACTTTTATTTTTGTCCAATGAGTTGAAAATACAAACACATATCATAGTTAAGTACTTGGATAAACTAGAGGGTAAGAACCAACAAACTCAAAACATGCTTTTATAATGTACAAAATCAACAGGGCAAAGCTAAAATCTTTCTTTTGAAATAATAGTAATGAGTGTAGTAAAACATCAATCAAAATCAGAAACTAATTTGCATCATTCATAATATAATTTCCGGAAAGAAAAGTAAATAAAAGTATTTACTATATATCATAGGTTGATACCAACAATATCTTGTGCCTAATATCAACTCTCTCTCCAGAATGGCTAAGTTGCAACACCTAAAACCTTAGTTAAAACAGTATTCAAATCATTTGTTTGAAGGACATGTTGCATGGTATGTAACAAAACACATCACATAATTAAACAATTTTCCACTATACAAAAGAAACCAATTCTATGATTATTTCAAAGGAATGTTACTCAAAGTATAATAAGGGAAATTGCTTTGTTCTTATAAAATGACCACATAATCGCTAACACAAGAAACAGAAAGACACTTATGAAGATGTTTTATGAAGCATCTAATCAACTTTTAATCTCATAATCATATTTCTTATAAACAGAGTAAATAAAGAAACTGACATCATGAATAAGTCACTAAAATAGTTCCAATATTCCCATGTGTGACAAAAAGGTAAAAAAAAAACAACAACAAATTATTGAAAATGAGAGAGAAACAAGTTAAAAAAAGGAATTATCAACAGCTCCTGATTAAAAAGAAGGTAATTACATACATCAGAATTAAAAAGTAAACTATAATTAATGAAGCCAATTCTATATAACAAAACTATACAGAAGTACACAAAGTCACAAATAAACATCCAAAAACACTAAAATACAATAAATCATCAATGGGGTACCTTCACTGTCAATGATATCTTCAGTCCTAAACCCAAAGGTATTATTTTCAGGAATGTAAGCTGAAATTAACTTATAATTTTGAAAGGTGAAACTGAAAGCACACACCTACATATTACATTAAGTACATGTACAGAACACCACAAATAAATCACTTACACACAGAATTTGTTTGTATCAGTATTTGAAAAATGTGAGATCCAAGCCAGAAACCTAATAATTCCAGAAGTTGTTTTTCTAAAGGATTTTAAAAATCTTATGAAATAAATGTTGAGCTACTTACCAAGCCAGTACTTTCACTTACTCCATTCATCTTTATTTTTGTTAAAAACCTACAAGAAGGGGGTTCTTCAGGATAATGTTGGCCACATTCTATTTTTAAACTGTAAATCCTATTTTCATATGGAGTCTGAAAGGAAAAACTTCATAAATACAAGCTTACATTCTTGGAAATGTGCTAAAACATAACCTTAATAGTATAATAAATTCAAAATCCTTTTACACACAATAGTATAAAAATCACATAAAATTAACCCAGAACAATGAAAATCTGTGCTACATCATAAAACTTCACATGTTACACAGATATAATTAAAATACATTGTTCTTACTTAACAATCATCACTGCATTTATGACAAAATGTAACATCAATTATTCTCATCACTATCACTTCAAAAATCACCTAAAAGAAACTTTTGGACATAACTTCTGATCCTTCTACAAAAGAAAATAATAAACATTTTACAAAAGCTTCAGCACCAGAAAATGATACTTTTCCTACAATATGCACAATGCAGATTCTCCTAGGCTATATACTATCAGTGAATTAAATCCCAAATAAGACAGTGCAAAAACAAATATACTGAAGTATCAAATACTGCTCGTGTAAAGGTAAATAATGGAGTAATTCTCTGTCTCACAGATTCTCACGATGTAGGGTTGGACCTTGTAGCTAACTTTTTCACTTGGAGAATAAACCGCAGACTCAAGAAACAAATTTAATGAAAGCCTTCAAGTCTGAAACAAAAAGCTTAGGACAGACTGATAAAACTGATATTCTAGGGTCTGTGAAATTATTGTACAGCTAAGATCACTGATTTGTTGCATCTGGCAAAGCTTGCAATGGGTTCAGCCACTTGTTTTATGTGCAAAGTTAAACCCTACACTTATCTACTTTATACATCAGATTTCTCTTTCTTACAATGTTATTGCTAGTTTAGTGACTTTTTTTATAATAGCCACAAACAAATTTATCATAATGTTGTTCAGTATCTGTGTTTGATAACTGGCAGTAGTAATGTGGTATTAAAAGATGACTGGGATACTTTTTCATCATAGCTGACAAACTATCATCACTGGCTTTACAGTCAAGTGTATAGTAAAGTATTACTATGATTTCAGGGTACAAGTAAAAGTTTACTTCCAATCTATTTTCCTTTAGTAACACCTCGTTAAAAAGTATATGTAAACAATATTAAGAACCACGTTTAACGTTCATAATATTGAAGCAATCAGCTGTTGAAAAGTTAACTTCATTATTATCACTGCAATTTGTTATCATACACTGAAATATTTTTAGAATATTCAAAATTTATTATAAAAAAGCCTTATCAAGAAATGATTATTCTTTATTCAAAAATCTTAGATTGTGAGTAGATTTTATAAATTGATATATAAATTGTAAAAATAACATTGTCCACAGACTCTTGGACTATTGAATGGTATACAGAAGTCAGGAGTCTGGTGGACTCCAATATTCCCCATTTTTGTGATATATCAAAATTATCCTTATATAGTTAGAGTACAGCTGCGTATGGTACTTAACATTTTTCTACATAGTCTACATTCTAATGATGAAGCATTAGCATTTTTTGGCTTGAAATAGTTATGTGTCCCCAGACCCCTGTAGTATTAGTATGCTTATGAGTTGGATTTTAGGTTCTAGGACAGTTCACTACTGAACATTTCACTATTGGTCTTTTCATTACTAGAGTATTTCGATACCTGTTCCAGATATGTATAAATAATTCATTATGGCTGGACAACTATTCGAGGAAAGTTTGAATCATTTTTAAAAAGTTTAGATCTTTCATCATTCTAATTAAAATGTTTTACAACATAAGAGCCTTTTTTATTTTGAAGGAGTGTTTCTCTAATAAACTAATATTGAAGAAATATTCTCTAATATTTTACTGACTGGAGTGTTTGTCTAATGAACTAATACTGACCAAATATTTTTATTTTATGATCTTAAATAAGATATGTAAGGGAGATTATAACATAAAATGATCAGGAAGTGAAATGACCTGGTAGCAAAAATACCCTATTAACAAAAAGACTGGTAGTGAAATGTCCAAGAATGATATGTTCAGTAACAAACTGTACCTTTTTCTTGTAATGTTACTGCTAATTTAGTGACATTTTTATGATCATCACAATAAATTCAGCATGAAGTATCTTTATGTGTCTGGATGAAGGGTGACTTCAAAGGGCTGAATGGCTTTCTTTTATCTTGCTTTCTTTTTATGTCCCCTTCAACAACTTTAAAAAATGAAGAAGACTTCTACACTTTAGCTACTTACTCTAGGTGGGCCTATAATCATGCCTGTCCAATGTGTAAGACTCATATCACTGTCATCTTCTAACCCCCAGCTAATAGTGCCATCTCCAACTCCTTTTTGGCCCTGTTCCAATTCTTCAAGCAAGCGGAAGTTCCGAGGAACCACAACACCTAATTTGAAAAACATAAAAGTCTAACACTTTGAAAATACAGCAGATGAAAAGCTCTTACTTACGAAAAGAACAAAAAAGGGAAATTTTAGTTAGCTAGGTCTAACTGTGCATTCATTTAGAATGCATGTGCATATATTATGAAATTTCAGAGATCTGTTGAATAGTTGGTTTCATTTTTTCCCCAGAGAAATAGTGGCATATGATAAAAAAATTTATAAAGAATGTTTCACACATAGTAGCAAAGACAAATGCAAAAAAGGTATGTAAAACTAGCTTTTAAAACCTTGTTTATGTCACTTATAAATCTTTTTTGTTTATAATTTAAAAACAGAGAATTGGCAGGAATTTTATCACCCATTGAGTACATCCCAATCTCTGAACTCAAAAGCCAAACAGTAATTTATTTAAATCTAACATTCACATTCATATCCTCTCCATTAAAACACTATAGCAATCCAAATCTTCAGCACATTTAATCATCAAATTAATCTTCAGGTTAACAATTCTAGTAAAAAAATAACTTTACTTACAAAAAACTTTTCTGTCTACATTTCTAAGTCATATATTTCTTACCTCTCATATTCAAATCACTATTAGTGATTTCAAGTCAAGAAAAAACCTTACAAAATATATTATCAATGGCTTTAAAATTACTTTAAACTTGAATTACATCTCCTCGAGTTGATCTACACTTCGGCTAAAGACATTTACTACTTTTTAAGCTCTTCTTCATAGCTCATTGTTTTTAAGATATCATTTAGAAAGCATCTCAACATATTATTTCCAATAGATCATCTTTTTCTGTAAGGGTGCCAGTCCTGAACACAGTATTTCAAGGGAGGTTATTCAAATTCAATGCAAGGAGAAGCTGTTTTAAAGCTCTTCTCTTAAATTTGTATATATTATAATACAATATCACGTTACAAATTTATACATTATTCATGTAGCTCCATAACTGGTGTATTTATAAAGTGTTGAAAAAAAAAGAGCTAGTAAAAAATAACTCAATATATACAAAAACAATCAATTCTTTCTACTCCATATTATTTGTCTTTATTACATATGAAGAAATTTGTTGGAAGTAAAGTTCAGAGTAAAAACTCAATTTTTCATATAAAAAAATGTTTATTTTGTTTAAATTCAGATATAACAACATGTACATCTGCTTTGACTAAGTTTAAACTATTCTAAGTAAAATAAAAACAGGTGTCTCCAGTATTTCAGAAAATATTTCAAACATAATCAGAAACATAAGTAACATTTTCATATTACTTATGTTTCTTAATATAATTGAAGTACTAATTGCCAATTTCAAAAATAAATTACACTACAGCATAAAGAAAAAAATAATTGTTCACAATAATACCATGTGTTTGGGTACAGTATCACAATGAAAATAAATTATATATTTCAGATTATGTAATGCAATAAATAAAACTAAATATTTACATTCAACATTTCAACATTAATATTAATTTTCCTGAAATAATACAATCTGCCAATAAGAGATTTTTAAACCCCCTAATCATTGTGAAACCTGAATAAAACCTGCTTCCTTTAACTTTCTTATATTTAAAAAAAAAAAAGTTTGTGTGCTTAAGCCTAACACCTAATCCATAATTTTAAACTAAACAATGTTCTAGCATTCCACTCATGTTCACAACCCTAATTGATTGTTCTGTAAAAAATAAACAATTTAATTGGCAAAATTAAATACAACTTTTCAAACAAGACCAAAACAAAATATTTACTAAAATGCGTGAGATTTATAGAAAATAGAGAATTAAATACTGAAATTCAATAATAAAATCATGATAATTTAAGTAAGATTTTCAATGCAAAGCATAACCTAACTAAATACTTTTAGCAGTTTAAAACACAATTTCACCGTAATTATATTATGTAACTTGAAAAAATAAAAATGATGGCAGTTCACTTGAGGTAGTTCATTAAGAATCCCTCCCCCAGAAAAAAAATTACAAAAAAAAAGAAGAGATTAATTCTATCATCTGAAAGGAGAAGTACAGTAATAGACTTTATCTAAGAAAAAATCCTGTATCTGGATTTTCAAACTTTATGATTATTACTCAATATTCAGATCCCCACAAACACTAACTTTTTATTTTATTCTCTCTTGGGCATCATTATTTTCCACAAACAAATAAATTAAGTTACTTTTATTTAAAACTTACCTAAAAATGCTAAAGAGCAAAACCTTTTCATTTCTAAATCACTCAACTAACTTAAAAAACAAAAAAGACAAGAAAAAGCTTTACAATTCAATGTTAGATTGTTGAGGAGAAAATTGTGGTGTTAGGTTAGAGACTTGACTTGTTAAAAAATATTATTGCAAGTACCACTTTATTTGTGATTTAACATTATTTTTTGGAGAAATGTTCAATATTATTATTTTGAATAATCTTATAAATTAGGTTGTTGTTGTTCTTCTTCTTTCCTTATATTCTATTTTGTGTACTTTGATATCAACATCATTGCTTTATCTTAAATATTTGCATTTGTGCATGTATCTTGAGATCAAGATATTTCATTACAAAGTCCTGGCCATGCAGTACTTAATTACATGTTGATATTATGTAATTAAATTAATTTAATAAAACTCATGCTTTTTTTGTACTGTGTTAGTAATTTTGTTATTTAATACAATTCCAGATCATTATCCTTTTTACTTAAAAAGTGAAAACTTTTGTCAGTTACATATAAAAACAACTAGTAAAAGGCAATAATTTTGTAATCCCTTTACTCTTAAAAAAACTCTGATATTTAAACTTAACAATAAATTTAAACTTACAGGTATAATACACTAGATCTCATGCTATTTAGTTTTATTTATGTGCAGAGACAAGTTTTCTCAAAAGCTACTGCATCTCTGGAGAGATTTCAAATTCAACCACAATTAGAAAAACTAGCCAAAACTAATGCTTAAGACATAAATAGTATAATTCTGTAATACTGTACTTCATGATTTCAACTTTCATTGTAATTTAAGTGATACTACATAACTAATGATGTTTCAACATTATTTACACTTGCATTTTTTCAACTGGAAAAACCTGATTTTTTAGAAAAAAGAATTATGATCACATTTCACCGAGATAATTTTTCAACATTGTTTTGGTGTCTAATTAAATGATTTAATATCTTTTTTTTTTTAGCTGGAGCCTTATCTTAATGATTATGCATTGCTATTATTGAAGTTATATATTTCACAAACACAAGCAAAAACTGAATTTTGAAACAACTATGTGGTTATACCTCACTAATCTGTGATCACAGCTTCAGTTACAAAACATATACTAATACTACTAGTAACAATCATACTCCTATAAATTATTTACTTTATTACTAGTTATTACACTACACAGTATATGTTATATTAATAGTACTGTATAATATTAATAATGTATTAGTAGTAGTTGCACTATACTATATAGCATAGTGTAACTTGTAAATATAATTTATAAATATAAGCAATAACTGAATAACATTAACAAACACATAACTATATAAGATTATTATAAATAT
>NW_013666945.1:0-2410 GCF_000517525.1 Limulus polyphemus
AAAATAGAAAAAGAAAAAAATGACGATTCAATATTTTTTTATTTCTTTATACAGAAAAACGGTTATCGGTGAAGGGCTACAAGAAATTTTCAGAAAAAAAATCCTTAGTCTTGTATTAACACTAAAGAGTTTTAATCAAAAAAAAGAGGTTGATTTCATGTGACCAATATCTGAATTTCTTTTGTGCATAGGCCCGGCATGGCTAGGTGGTTAAGGCGCCCGACTCGCAATCTGCGGGTCGCGGATTCGAATCCCTCTTCCACCAAACATGCTCTCCCTTTCAGCTGTGGGGGCATTATAATGTGACGGTCAATCCCACTATTCGTTGGTAAAAGAGTAGCTCAAGAGTTGGCGGTGGGTGGTGATGACCAGCTGCCTTTCCTCTAGTCTTACACTGCTAAATTAGGGACTGCTAGCTCAGATAGCCCTCGTGTAGCTTTGCGCGAAATTCAAAACAAGCAAACAAACAAACTTTTGTGCATGAGTAAGCTATAAACTGTATTTCGAAACGAAATCTCGCGAAAAATGCTATTATTACAGCAAAACTGCGTAATCTTTTATACATCCAAGTGCTGTCTACAAATTGTAGTAATAAAGCGTCGCGAAAAATGCTATTATTACAGCAAAACTGTGTAATCTTTTATACATCCAAGTGCTGTATACAAATAGTAGTAATAAAGCGTATGTGGGTTTAAACAGGTTTTGTGAAACACTGTAGTTAACCTGTGCATCGCATTATTCGCTCGAGAAGTGTTTTCAGATTTTTCTCGCAGAGATACGTGAAGGTGTATCTGCTCGTCTAGAATTTGTGAAATGATAGACAAGAGGGAAAGCAACTAGCCAACAGCACCCACTGTCAACTTTTGGACTATTCTAATCTGACCGAATAGTGGGATTTGACTGTCACTCTTATAACGTACCGCACTTGGCACCAAAGCTAGAAGTTCAGTTTTGTAACAACGGGCCGAGAACAACGAATCCTCACATTCACAGTCCTAATATGCTAACAACTAGGCCACACCCCGCCCTACAACAAGACGTACGTATTTTCCTATAAGACTAAACGTGTGAGTATAATCAGATTATGCCTGCTGTTTTTCACACTGCTGGATTTGTTTTTTTTTATTAAAAAGAAAAAAAATCAAAACAAGAAAGTGTAACATAAGAATACTAATGAATCATGGAAAGAGTTGAGAATTTGTCTTCTAGTGTTTATGTTCCTGTCAAATTTCTTGAAAGAACTACACTTCAGCTAGATGACATTTATGGCAAGTGACTTAGATTGATGGAAAACAACTTTATTAAGACACAACTCTAAATACTACCTCAACCGTACGTGCAACCACACGAACTACGACAATCATTAGTTATAAATTTTTCATCTGATTGCCGAAATGACGAGAGTTTGTTTATTTCATTTTCAAGCATTCCTAGTAAAAAGTAAAGTAGTGAGTTAGTCTTCTACGTTTACTTAATTGAAAACAAAACGCTCCCACCTACTCACTAAGAGTTATGCATGAAAATGTATAAGTCATATGATGTTTTTAATCTCATAATTTCTCACGATGTTTTTTTTTCCCCCTACGGGAATATTACTATATGTTAGTAGGATAGTATAAATAAATAAAATATATAATGTGAAGAACTGAATAGTGGCCAATGACACTTTTTTCCCATAGTGATTATAAAGCACGTTCATACCAACAGTGTGATTGGTTAGTAGGATAGTGTTCTTCTCTGTGCATACTTAGCATTAAAGGTTAAGTTAAATATTATGAAATGATTAAAGGGTATAGCGTAAAAGGTCCTTTGTAGGTGAAATAATGATTTACAAAAGTTTATGTTGCCAATATCCTTTTCCGGGCAAAAGGTTATGCTTTTGAAAGTTATTGCATATATTAATTTCTGGCCTAGGAAAAAGGAACATTTCATTAAGAAAATTGCTGCTATTAATAATGTAATGTAATAAACCTATCATCATCCAACTCGAAACACGCTGCTATTGCAGGACAAGCTAACTTGAGGCCAGTTCCATCGAGTTTCTTATTGGAACGTAAAATTGGCTTGTCTATCAGTAGCATCATGTTTCTTATTGGAAAGTCAAGTTGGCTTGTTTGCCAATCACGTATTGTTTCTTATTGGAACGTCAAATTGGCTTGTCTACCAGTTCCATCGTGTTTCTTATTGGAACGTAAAATTGGCTTGTCTATCAGTAGCATCATGTTTCTTATTGGAACGTAAAATTAGCTTGTATATCAGTAGCATCATGTTTCTTATTGGAAAGTCAAGTTGGTTTGTTTACCAATCACGTATTGTTTCTTATTGGAACGTCTAGTTGGCTTGTCTATCGGTAGCATCATGTTTCTTATTGGAACGTCAAGTTGGCTTGTCTATTTCCAATAAGAAACAA
>NW_013666945.1:3410-8009 GCF_000517525.1 Limulus polyphemus
TAGACAAGCCAACTTGACGTTCCAATAAGAAACATGGTGCTACTTGTAGACAAGCCAACTTGAAGTTCCAATAAGAAACATGGTGCTACTGGTAGACAAGCCAACTTGAAGTTCCAATAAGAAATATGGTGCTGCTGGTAGACAAGCCAACTTGAAGTTCCAATAAGAAATATGGCGCTACTGGTAGACAAGCCCACTTGAAGTTCCAATAAGAAATATTGTGCGACTGGTAAACAAGCAGGCTTGACGTTCCAAAAAGAAACATGATGTGATTGGTAGACAAATCAACTTGACGTTCCAATAAAAAAAATAATAATGATGTTTGTAGACAACCAAAGTTTTCGTTCTAATAACAAACATGATGCGACTGATAGACAAGCTGACTTGACGTTAAGAAATATGTTGTTATTACTAGACAAGTTGATTTGACGTTAGCAAATATTATGTTACTACTAGACAAGCCTACTTGACGTTAAGAAGTGTGATGTACTACTGGACAAACCAAGTGGGCGTTGAAAGGTATGTTGCTAATGTTGGACAAGCTGATTTAACGTTAAGAAGTATGTTGCTAATGCTGGACAAGCTGATATAACGTTAAGAAGTATGATGCTACTATTGGACGAGCAGATTTAACGTTAAAAAGTATGATGCTACTATTGGACGAGCTGATTTAACGTTAAGAAGTATGATGCTACTATTGGACGAGCTGATTTAACGTTAAGAAGTATGATGCTACTATTGGACAAGCCGACTTGACGGTAAGAAGTATGATGCTACTACTCAACAAGCCGAGTTAACGTTCAGGAGTGTGATGATGCTACTGGACAAGCTGATTTAACGTTAATAAGTATGATGCTACTATTGGACGAGCCGAGTGGACATTAATAATTATAATACTACTGCTGTACAAGTCAACATTTCGTTCTGCTAAAACATTACTCTGCGGCTATGAAGTTCTTAGACCAACCAAGCTGACGTTTTACTGAAAACATTACTGCTATTGTTGTAATGTTGGTAAGGTGGACCAGCTACGTGCAATTATATTATTGTAATACGAATGTAAAATGAGTTTTTCTTAATAGCGGTTTGGGTCGAGAATAAGAAATTCAGTAGCCAGCATATAGTGCGATAACGAACAGTCTAGCCTACAAAAATTAGCCATCTTTGCACCAGAGGGCGCTTCAGAGAATCATGGTAATAGGAATCACTAATTCCATAACTAGGTCCATAGAAAATAAGAATGTTACCAATATATATACATACATACATATAAATTCTAAGTACCTATAAGTGAAAGCAACGAAGACTGTGTTATAATATGTTAGCCACACTAAACTTGTCGTATCTATTGCCGAAGAGACCTTTCGCCCAATACCAAAGCTCATCAGGCCAGCTTGGATACGACAAGCATAGTAGTGGATTAGGCGCTATTTATATAATCAGTTTTCACGAACAACGACTGTTATAGTGTGAACAGATTAATTAAGTAAATTCTAATTATTATCGACCTGACTTACAAATAAAACATTTTTAGCGGGGGATTAACAACACAATATTTTTTAACACTGATTATTTATAATGTCTAAATTAAACAGTTATGGTTGTCAGTTACCAAGATTGGTTGCACAGTTTTTCTCTTTTTGGGAGGGAGGGGTGTGTAACTATTCCTTTGCCCTTATAGCCGTAGATGGTTCAGATCGTCATATACAACCCACTTTACACTTATGTTCTTTAATAAGAATAATAAAGTATGAATATTCCTAAGAATCTGGAGTAACATCTGTCAACAATCGTGTAAGAGTCTTTAAGGCTTTAGTAAAAGCGCTTTTAATACTTCTGTAAGTTGAAAGTTGATTTTCATTTTCTGAGGCTAAAAGGATAAAATCTTATAAAATAAAAACAGTCTAAACTATTCATGATTTAAATAAATGGTAGCTATAAACAAAAAAAAATCGATGTTTTACCATCATAAGTGGAAAACTAATAAAAAGCCTGTATTCTATATTTAGAGTTTGTTTACCATACTTCTAGAAATTACAGAGTGACTAAGTTTAACCACCAGATGGGGCTTTAAAATTGTCGAAGACTATATATGTATATTTATCCATATTTATCTACATTTAAATATAAGAACAAGCGAATAAATATTGCTAATAGCGTAACCAGTCCAAATAAACACAAACCGGCGTAAAGTTAAAACAGTTTAAAATCAAACAACAAATTTAGAATAACAAGATAACGTAGCTAATGAGTTGTAAGTTCCACTACGTTGAAATTACTGTACATTTAATCACTGAAACACAAAATGTAACTTGAAACTCAGTAATTACAACTTTTAGTTGCAACTCTCTCATTAGAAGCACATACGACACGCATTCTCGTTAAAACACGGATGAAAATGTTTAAAAACGCGCGATAAAACTTGTGTTTTGCTTTTATTTTTTACATACATAATGTTTATGACACGGTTTCGCAGGCTTTTGTTTGTTGACGTCGTTTAATCAAACACAGTGATATAATTTTCTCAAATTAAGAAGTTTCACAAATAAATGTTCCACTAATTTATTGAAAGTATTGAAACTATCCTAGTGTACTACAGTCAAATAAACAGAAAAAATTTGCCTAAACACGTAGCTGTATGTAGGGTTGTACAAAGGACAATCTGTCGTAAGTTTACCGCCCATAATGAGCTATTATTGTTAACATTGCATAAAGTGTATTAACTAATAATGATGCAGAAACAAGCTTAAAACATTTTCCAGCATAAAAATAAGTTACAAGTAATTGTGTTTTTTTTTGTTTTGTTTTTTTGTCTATTGAACAGAAAAATACAGTGAATGTTTCTTACGTCACAAAGCGAAATTCTAGCGTTTCTAATTTTATCACCAGAAAAACAAACAAATTGAAACTGTGATAAACCATTTGTTGGTTTCTTTGTTTTGTTTTGAAGTTCGCGCAAAGCTCCACGAGGTTATCTGCGTTAGCCGTCCATAATTTAGCAGTGATAGACTAGAGGGAAGGCAGCTAGTTAATATCGCCCACCGTTAACTCTTGTGTTACTCTTTTACCAAAGAATATTGGAATTGATCGTCACAGTATAATTCCCCCCACGGCTGCAAGGGCGAGCATGTTCGGTGGAAGAGGGATTCGAACCCGCGACCCGCACATTGCGAGTCCAGCACCCTAATGAAACAAACAATAAATAAACTTATTATTCCGGAAATTGTTTAATCTCGAAGTCTAAGTTCAAGCGAGGTCCAGTCCAATCTACACTTTGATCAACGTGAGCCCTAATCATCAGGCCAAAACCGTTTGTTATCGTTGATATGTACGACTATATAAAATTCAAACTAATCAGTTTTTTTTCCTCTAATAGTTACTTTCAGATGCCTTTTAAGTAATTTTTTAAAATCATTCTTGGCATATAACTTACTTCTTGTTGATATAGTGCTCCTTATTTGAAATAAAACGTCTATAACTCTTGACCAGACAAAACAAATATAACTTTTCTGGTACTTTACATACGTATGTATATATTGTTTTGTTCTCTCTTGTGCAGTGCTTTACAATCTGTGGGTAGGGTCGCGAATTTGATAGGTTTAAATGTTTACAATAAACAGAAAGCTCACATAAATCGCACATGAGACAGTACTACGACTTAGTTGTGCCACCATAAAACAGTACTACGACTTAGTTTATCACCATAAGACAGTAGTGCGACTTAGTTGTACCACTATAAGACAGTACTACGACTTAGTTTACCACCATAAGACAGTACTACGACTTAGTTGTACCACCATAAGATAGTACCACGACTTAGTTGTACCACCAGAAGACAGTACCACAACCTAGTTGTAAAACCATAAGACAGTACCACGATCTAGTTTACCACCAGAAGACAGTACCAAGACCTAGTTGTACCACCATAAGACAGTACTACGTCTTAGTTTACCACCGTGGGACAGTACCACGACCTATTTGTACCACTATAAGACAGTACTACGACCTAGTTGTACCACCAGAAGACAGTTCCACAACCTAGTTGAAAAACCATAAGACAGTACTTCGACTTAGTTGTACCACCGTGAGACAATACTACGACTTAGTTGTACCACCAGGAGACAGTACCATGACCTAGTTGTACCATTCCCTGACTTCTTATTCGTATTTGTTTGCTTGTTGTTAAGCGGAAGGCTGCATGGGGGATGTTTGTGGTCTACCCACCGCGTGGATTTCGAAACCCGAATTTTAGCATTGTAAGCCCACTGTTCCACTGGGGGTGTTTTTAGTTGTGTAAATCAGGGTTATCAAGAATGATGGCCAATTAAAGACAAAAAATCCAAACCGATTGTCACTTGAAAATAACTTGTTCTTCTGCTTCACAAACCTCAGTTCAAAAATGAAACAGCTTTAATCATTCAAACAGACACATCGAGCTATTACCAGCAAATATATCTTTAGGGTTTTAATAAATGTGTAAAATGGAACAGCTTTAATCATTCAAACAGACACATCGAGCTTATTACCAGCAAATATATCTTTAGGGTTTTAATAAATGTGTAAAATGGAACAGCTTTAATCATTCAAACAGACACACCC
>NW_013666945.1:8930-20266 GCF_000517525.1 Limulus polyphemus
ATTACCAGCAAATATATCTTTAGGGTTTTAATAAATGTGTAAAATATTCAACATCTAGTGTACCAATATAATATAGATAGGAGAGAAGAGGACTGGACTATCAAGATTGGTAATAAAAAAAAGGGTGGTGGTGGTCGTGATAAATAAAAGTTTGGAAATCCTATTTTAGTGAAATATATTGAGCCTATATTTCTTTGGGAGGCGGTTCAACGCCATTAAATTATTTATAAAACAAGTTTTTGGTCTCAAACTCAAACGGCCCATCGTGCTTACGATAGTCCGTATTAACGCTTGTCACGACTTCTTCCCCTGTTCATTTTATGATTCTTGTTACACTGGAGGCTACATAAGAAAGTTTTTACCCTTATCTCATTATCTTGTCTTGCTTGAAATGGTAGTCTACTTCTCAAACATGTGATTAATTCTTTTTTATTAGATTTATGTTGAGATTCAGAGGACAAAAGCTACAACACGATGCCACCGATCTTCCTTTATATATATATTTGTACATGCGGGACTGTCATAGTTTTACCGCTACTTATTTCAAAAATATACGTGTTGGTTCACGCGTTCCTCACGAGGTGCTAACTAATTTGTGTGACTCAACATACGGGTTGAACACAGTAGTAGGGTATAACACAAAAATCTTGGAACCATTCACGTGTATAAATCTCGAACAGAACTGTGCACGATTTTCCTTGGTTTGGAACAAGAGATTTTATTGTCAGCTAACCACGTGTTAAGACTCGTGCAGGGTATAACATAAAAATCTTGGAACCATTCACGTTTTTAAAACTCGAACAGAACTGCACACGATTTTCCTTGGTGTGGAATAAGAGCTTTTATTGTCAGCTAACCACGTGTTAAGACTCGTGCAATATCTACACTATTATTGTCTGCAAATAGTGTAACCAATCTGTGAGAAAACGATCACGTTCATGTTTTCATGATTACTTTTAATGAAAGGGCTAACATATATCACAAAAAATCCATCTTTTATATGTAGTTTACTATATGAATCAAACTAAACTGAAAGGTCTACAAATTTTAAGTAAAGTGTTCTAATTCATAGGCTCTCCCATGGCTCAGCAGTAAGTCCGCAGGTTTACAAATCTGGTTTCGATACCCGTGGTGCGAAGAGCACAAATAGCCCATTGTGTAGCTTTGCGCTTAACAACAACATCAACCATTAATCTCATTCACAACAAAATTGAGCTCACATGTATGATTATTGTTTGTTTGTTTTTTTGCACAGAAACTGAGCTTTTAATTTCAGCCATATACTTTAGTTAGCTTGTCTAAATATTTCGTGAACAAAAGTTAAACATAATATACTACAAAGCATAATAAGTCCTCAACACAGTAAGTGTTTCTACTTTGCCACCCAGTTGCACAGTGGTATGTCTGCGGACTTATACTGCTAGAAATTAGGTTTCGATACCTGTGGTGGGCAGAGCACAGATAGCCCTTTGTGTAGTTTGTGCTTAATAACAAACAACAACAATTCTTTTTAGTTAACCTAACCCTCCTTGCTATTACAATACTTATGAAGGAAACACTAGATATTATCATGAGTAGTGTAGATGACCAGTAATCATTCAAATAAACTGCGATTGTCTGTTCCAGAATTTTCGCACAAAGCTATACAAAATCTCATCAGCGCATAGTTATAGCTAATTCTGAGCTGATAAATTAGAACGAATTCATCTAGTCAACATCGCCGACTGCAAACTCTGAACTACTTTTGTATGATCAAATAATAGAATTTCACTGTCACTCTTACGCCTCCCCCCCCCCACTCCCCAAGTGCGTAGCGCGTTTCTGTGGCAACGAACCACGAACCCTCGAATTCACAGTCCAGATACACGAACTATAAAACGCAGCAGAGAAACTCATATACAATGTTATATTTTACTTTGTTTATTGCCCACTTAGTTACACGTATCAATTTCTAGTGCGCTTACGTAAAGCAAGGTTTAGTTAAGTAGCCTTTAAAATTTAAGTATATTATTCTGTCAAGTGATCTCGCACAAATTTAAAATGAGACAGCGTTTAAACCTGAAAAGGTTTAATGTAAACATAAATACTTTTTTTTACCATAAAACTGCTTATCTCTGTTGTATAATATTTACAGAATTCACATTTTTAACAGCGAATTAGCATAGAGGGCTACGATAATTTCAGAAAATATTATGATCCAATTTTTGGCATTTATAAAGTGAAATATACTTTTTTTTTTATGTTACTAGACAATAATGTCTTTTTCTCTTAGTTTCAATTATGCAAAATATCAGCAAAAAATGTGCCAGGAGAAAAAAAAATTATTATTGGGTCAACTTAGTTATTATTAACTCATAGAAACTTAAATGTATTTCCAATTTCCATTTCAAAATTAAAATCATGATTTGCACCATATTTCCAAATATTTCCATTATTTTATATCATGCTTATAATGTTCACTATATTTACTTTACTTTCTCACACACACGCGTACATTTCACACAAATGTTAAACTTTCTCACATGAGTGAAAATGACATTATTTTGTACAAATCATTTTTATCAGTCTAATGGATCTTTCCTTCGTGAAGCCTTCCAGTTCATTAGTAAGTCTGAAGGCTTATAAGACTAAAAAACAGGTTTCGATACCCGAGGTGGGCACAGCACAGATAGCCCATTGTGTAGCTTTGTGCTTAACAATAAACAAATAATAATGAATCTTTCATGAAAATGCATGTATCTACGTATTATTTTCATTTCATTTTATTATGCTTTATTGACCGTATGAAATTTTTAACTGTTTTTTCCAATAACTCGAAGTTATCCTACTATATGACTTACCATAGTGAGACCAATAACGTTATACTTCAGATTCGACAAACAATTATTTTGATTGGCTATGTTTCCATGTGGTGTTATAAAATGTAAATATATATATATATAAATTAATATCCAGGTTATAATTTTACGTACTTACTTTTGGGGTGGGGTATTTGCACCAAATAAAACACAAATAGTTCGATACTGTGTTCCGATAAAAACCGATAAGCGGATTTAGATTTAATTAGCGTCAGATTTTATTAGTTTTAGAGTTTAATTAGCTACGTCGAGGCAGAAGTTTGTTCGTCTGGTGAAGAGCGTCTCGTCATCAGCACTGAAGATTAATTCGAAGTCCAATTAACGAACCCAAAGCCACAAGATACTAGTTAGTGTATTCTACATTTTGCTGAGCTGGTATTTCCTTATGAATAGAAAAATAATAATTAACTCTCACGGCTCACAATCTCCTTCGTATTGATTTTTTTGTGCGTGTGTTCACAATCTCCTTCGTATTGATTTTTTGTGTGTGTACATTTCTACATATTTACCAATTTTCTTACTTTCTGTTGATCACATTTTCTATCAAAATTATTATTTTTTTGTTTTAATAATAAGGAAGAATTCCAGCTGACTTAATTTGCAATAAATACTACTTTCATTCATCTATTTTGAGAAAATTAATATACGTAAATTTAAAAGTGAAGATTTAATGGAGAAAGATGCACTTTTTTTTTGGAGGTGTACTTTCCGTGTGTTTTATATAAACTTCAAAAACCGCAAACAAATGTTTTTTCTATAGAATAAGGAAATATAAATCCTCTTAAGATATTGCTCGTTATAGAAGTATCAAAAGTATTTTCAATTCAACTATTCACTTACAAAACATCACTCGATTTATTACACGCGTATGAACACATCTAAGTAAATTGGCTGTTGTATAAACCACCACAACAGGGGCATTTATTGTACAAATAAATAAATAAAAACTTTTAGAGCTACTTATTTCAGACGGAAGTCATTATTTGCAAGGAAAACCCATGAAAAGCCACTCCTCTGTAATATTTGCTTATTAGTAGAAGTCTTAAGAAAATAAACCTATAGCTTGTTTTAGGCGTGACCAACGTGTAACCTCACACGGAACGGGTCAGGAGTTTGAATGGCAGTCTATCAACATGATTAAACCATATTTATGGGTGGATAATTTTTTTTATAATTTTTGGTACGTAATTTTATTCATTATCAGTGGAGATTTTGGTTTAAATTCAATAGATACATCCTGTGACCTTTATGCGTTTGTGTATTTGTTTAGCAATTTACCAGGTGTACCATTTGCAGCTATGAGAAAGAGCGGTTTTTTTCCTTCCTTGGTACGTACCGGGCTCTATGACGTCACTGTATTTGAACTACAGAACTCATGAATGTGAATATGCCTGTTTTGAATACGGAATGGCAACCCGGGGCAGTTCGTGAGTTCCCTTTAGTGAAATGAGTGATTACCTGGACATCCACTTTAAGAACTTCTTTATGCATTTAACAAATCGTCACAAATGATGCAAAAATACTAAAACAAAAAGTTAAAAAAGCAAACAAAACAAACGCCCATATGCACAACAGTTCACGATCGTGACGAAGGCAACGCCTGCTGTTATAAATCACCACCAGAGGTCCTATCGACATGCTCGTTGCTGATAGATTTATGGGTGTTATACAGGATGGAAATAATAACATCAGCAGGGTGAGGAAGTAGAAGAAACTCAACTCATATTTCACATCTCCTGAATTCCGTACTGGTTGTGTATTTGACGTATTATGTCAATTAAGTTGAACCACACCTAATTCATTGTTAACAGCAGTTTAAGTTCAGCATGGCATAGACTAAATCTTGAACACATAAAATGGCAGTTCTATAAATAGTATCAGACTGACTATTGAAAAATCAGTATTATTGTTTACGTAAAATACTTTCATGAAATACTAAATGTGTATCAATGTGTAACATTTATTTTAGCATTTTGTTATCGCAACCCCTTTCTCCGAATTGTTTGCGACATAGTGTGAGTGTTTTTTTTTATTTGTTTTCGAATTTCGCGCAAAGCTACTCAAGGCCTATCTGCGCTAGCTTTTCCCAATTTTGAAGTGATAGACTAAAGGAAAAGCAGCTAGTAGTAACCCACCGCCAACCCTTGGGTTACTCTTTAACCAACGCAAAGTGGGATCGGCCGTAACATTATATCGCTCCCACGGCTGAAAGGGTGAGCATGTTTGGTGACCGCAACTTGCCAGTCGAGCGTCCTAACCCTCAGGCCATGTCAGGCCCTAGTGTGAGTGAAACCATTTGAAAGAGTCAGTTCAGCCTTACTAGGCTCAAATACTAGTAAACTAATGTATAAAACGTTATCGTATAAGTCATATCTATACAGCAACTTGCAATAAGAAAAGTTTTCTGCATGGGCTGAAGTAGATTTTAAGGCAAAATTTACAACGAAATACTATGATAAACACAATAACTGTCTGTTCCACATTTTCCCGCAACTGTTAAACCAATGTCAGAAATTCAGGACTAGTTAATAAAATTATAGATATTCACAGAACATTACAAGGACTCTAAGCACAAAATAAATCTTCATTATCAAAGAAATTAAATGAGAAATATATTATTCTAATTATAAAAAACTATGGTGTGTTTTGTATGAGTAAAATTCTACCAAAAACTAGTCACTGAAATCAGAGCGTGGACTGCTGAACCGGATCTCTCAATTACATGTGTAATTTGTCTTTCCTGTTTATTTTTTATCTAATTAATTTAATTTAATTCAACAATATTTTACCTTTGGTTTTGTCCCTTTCTTCTAATAATGCTATGATTAACCATTGTTACACAGAAATTAATAACACATTACAAAGTAATGGTTATCCCATTAATTTCTTACACTCTTTCACACTAAACTTTTTAACAATTAAAATAGAACCTACCAAAATGTCACACACTGTCTCAAAATATCCACTAGTTCTTATCACTCCTTTCATTGGCAAACAAAGTTTTAAACTCAAATATTGAATTCAAAAAATAATCAAAACATATTACAAAATTACTTTTCACATGTTACAGCTTTTACAGTAAGGAAGACTACTTCTGAAACAGGTCCGACGTTTCGATCACTGGGGCGATCATTATCAAGTATATAGATTTAACGGTCGAATCTGTGTACTTGTGAATGATCGCATTAAGAGATTTTAAGAATACACGTACTTGGACGTTCTATGTTAACAGTAAGAAGAAACATACACACACAGAAATATTGTATAGAAATCAATAGTTGTGTTTGAGGTTACTTACTGATCATAAGTGTTATTTTACAAGTTACAGCTCTTACAGTAAGGAAGAATATATATTTTTAAAAACAGGTGCGACGTTTCGATCACTAGTATATCCTAAACAAGGTTAAATAAATCAACAGCACTGCCACCTGTTGTTTGTCCTTTTTTACTTATTTAAATTGTTTTACCTGGTACGTGGTTATCTGAATCCTAGATTGAACGGGATGACATTAATCAATCATTTTCACCAGTCTTATTAGACGTAGATTGAGAATAACCAACTATATGCATTATTTACAGTTAGAATACCTCAATCTATTCAGACTTTATGAAAGCGTAAAAGATAGCACCAATTTTGTTTTTAGGAAAATAACTATAACAACAGAAACAAGTGAGACATGATAATATATCATTAGATTATAGATGTCCTAAAAGGGTGCAAGAATGCTAACCAACGTGGTCAAATACCCGTAAGGGTCAAGTATAGACGTTCTTAATTTTGAGCTACTGACCACAAGGAAGACAGTCAGCCAGCAGCACTCGCCTCCCCAAGAGTTTCGTCCGACTCTTACAACAGAATAATATAATTGACTGTCACTTTTATAACTTTGAAGAATGACTTCTCCCAGCCTGAAAGCTTAAAGTTGATATATTACGTGGGATTTTATGACGAGACCACAGTTGAAAGTGTGTATTAAACTCTGAACTCTTCAAACCACAGCTGACACGCTAACATCTAGGCTACGCCCGGCTCGCAAAAGACTGCTCATATTATGGGCATTATATATATATCCATATATCGTAATAGCTATTTCACTGAGAGATACCTTGAACAGGCGATGTCATTTCCAATATATTTTGATTGTTCTAAGCTTCAGCTGAACTAACCCTTAAAAGAATGCCAGAACTTTGTTATGGGCTGACTGCCCTACCACACCTAGTCTTGACGAAACGCTCTTCGTACAGCACACGGATGTATGTGAATAGCTGGCGAACCCTGCTTCCCCCTATAGTTGCTATACATCTGTTTAAAAATAAGGGATGATAAAATAATAACAGAGGAGTAGACGAAACAGGTACTTACTCTTCTTCCAGCTTCGTTATTATGAAGGTTCATCAACTTGCGGCCCTGTTCTCTGGAACCTTTTCGGAAATTATTTTCTCTTTCTCGAACGTCAACGAAACCTTCTGCGAAACGATAGCCATACTCAATGTTGTCTCCACAGCCTCCCCAAATCCAGTCGCGATGGAGTTTCTGCGGTCGGTTGGCTCGACTACAGCCGCAGCTTCCAAGCTGTCCATCCCGACACCCACGGGCAATGCTGTGGACGACACCAGCAGCTGTGATAGCATGGACGAAGGCCGTTTCTCTGCTCGCTAAGAAACAATGGAAGACTTTTAAGTAAAGGGATCCCAATATCAAAGATGAATAAAAGACAAGTAATATACACACCATTCTACACAAATGAATAATGGACGATCTATGAACAACGTGACTATTTTATACATTGATAAAATCGTAATGGCGAAACCTTGAATGAAATAAAGTTGGTTGTTTTTTAAATCATTATTGTTATCTGGAGAGTAAAATGTTTGTATTTCCCTAACTTTATTACCAAAATGTCTAAGCCCCTCCAGTATGCATTACAAATTTGAAAAAACGACAAAAGTACACAAAATGTTTGTTTTCTCCCAAAATTTAAAAGAAATGTGAACGCAGGTAAACTAGTTGGCCAAAACACGTTAGTGTAGTTTACTTAAGACGACGATGATTAATGACTTGGCACATTTCCAAACGATTCATTGTATTCCATCTAATACTTTACAGCGTCAGTGTTGAATTTTGAGAATATATGTCCCTACTTAAGATATTTAAAATTCTTACTAAATATGGCCAATAAGATTACCGTGTAGCTGTTATTGATAAACATAGATAGGTTGCACTGCTTAAAATGCAACAGTTGGAAAAAAACATATTTTTTTTACTGCGTTGGACAAAAACCAGTTTTTTTTTACGCAATATAATCACTAGTTATCCCTACACGTACATAATACACCTATAACTCAACTCATAGTGAGTGTCAACCCTAGCGAATGTTTCTTGACATGAATATCCTTAAAAAGTAAATATAATTACTCTACTCATGCGCTGTTTCTTTCACACCTCGGGATGGAGGTAGTTAAAATACCCATCTAAGGAAAAGAATTGAAGGGTGTTAAAACAGACCTATAACCTCTTGTTCCCCACAGAGTGTTAACATGTGCAATTGCTAAACCGTACTCTTTTTAATAATTACATATATAGTTCATGAAATGTGTTGGCATTTTAAACGCTAAATCGTGCAGCATTCTGTCTCAATGCATATAAATATATCTTTGTAAGAAGTCATTTTGTTACTTGATTATATGTTTTAGAACCTGGGGTGTTAGTTTTACATCTCTGAATTCTAGCACTCTGACGCTCATCTCAAAAACATAAAAAAAAAAGAAAGGAAAAAAATTGATCCCTATCCGGGGTTTGTACACGCTAGGCATGTCGAAAAATATCATTGTAGGTAGGAGCACGAAGAGAATATTACAAAAGAATTATAAACTGTCGCACCAGGAGTGATTTAAACCATATTATACACGTTAAGTTTTATACTAATGATGATGATGACTTTTGCTGTTGTTGTTTTTCAGTGAAAAGTCATGATGGATACTTTGAAAGTTTTGAAAGGTTGACATCATAGTTTTAGTTTCGAGACCCTTTTCTACGTATACTGTTTAGAAATATACACACATTTATTGATTTAATAGAACAACTTTTCATCAGGCTGGAAAGTGTGTGGTGAAACACCATCTAACTTTCTCTTCCATGAAGAAGCTCTGAATTGTTAGCAGTAGTAATTTACTTTTCTTTCTTCCTTGAAAGTCTTGTGACCACGTTATTTGCATAAGTAAAAAGTAATAGATTTCTACTTGATGCACTGATCATTATTACTAATTTTTACACAATTTATTAAAGAACAAAACACAACGTAAGCCTATAGGCAGCTGACTTTTCTTGCCAACACCTGCGACAATTCATGTTTTTTTCTTCTACAAAGTATCCGGGCATATGATAAACACGAAAATCTGGAATGGTAGTTTTTCATGTGCCGTGTAACCCAAACACACCTCATATCGTTATGTTTAAACTGGCAGTAAACTTGACTTGAATGTGAATCCTCACGTGTAAACAATATTACTTTTATAATTCAGAATCCAGAATCTTGTTTCATTACTAAGTCTTTGAAAACAGTCTTTAAAATGCAAGCATATGCATTACCTACAAAAAACATTTTAGGTTATTTTCAATGGAAAAGTGCAATAAACGTGTGGTTGGACTTTAAATTTACTAGAAGTTGGTAATGTTGTAAATTTGAGATTGTTAGAATCCTAGTTTGCAACTAAATATTCTTTTCTGCCTTTAGCTTTTTCGTCTAGTAAAAACTATAATTTAATTTCTGATTTGTTTCTTCGGCCTTCTTTCTTAGCAGAGTGTCTTTATATGTTGATTTTTATTTCCTGTTCTTTATGTTCTTTATATTTTCATATAACGCTAAAACTGGGTTTCGATACCTGCTAGATCTTTTCGTCTTTTGTGTTACACCAACATGTTCTCGGGTAAATTACGTTTGTTGTGATCATTGCGTCCTTTTCAATATTATGTTAGATGCCATTAACAACATTCAAGCATTTTTTTTTTTTACTTTCATATTATCGATATATTTTGTAACGTTCAATTATATAATTATTATCGCTTTTCGTATAAATTATTGTTCTAACTATCTGCACGTGAGATGAATTTACTGATCGACAGCCAATGGAAGTGGCAATTACAAATTATATCGCACACTGATGTGAATGTGAAGTTAAACCTGAGATTAAAACTGGAGGAGAAACTTGTTAAACACGCTGCCAATAAGTGTCTATTCAAAACAGAGTAAGAAATGGTCAGTTATCCCTCGACAAGCCTAAGTTTAAAAGTGTTATTTTTATTATTTTGAAATGCTGTCAGGATAACATTAATCCTAGTATTATCGGTGGAGTCATATGTTGACCACATAAGCACATTTTTCTAAACTATTTATATAGCAGGTTAGTAGCACATAAAGTGTAAACAAAAAACAAAAAAAAGAAGCACTGCTTGCTTCTATACCATGGCATACATTTTACATAGAAAACGAGTGATCTCATCCAGTTCTTTACACAGACAAACATGACATTACTGAATACGAGTGCAGTATGCAGATCCTACCGGCGGTGAACGGTATAAAAACAAGTCTTTAATTTAAAGTCTAAAAAATATTCAACGAACTCTCAGAATTCATGGTTTATAACAACAGTTCCTGCTATAGTGTATAATAGCGTAATAAGAACTATATATATATATTTATTTATTTATGTACTGTGTTTATAAATTGGAGCCTAAATTATGAAAAATGTTAACATGTTAACAAAGATGACTTGGAAATGTAGTCTTTAAGATCATGTAAAAATGAATACATATTATTGACTTAATATCTTTCATTCTTATGGAATGTATTTCGACATAAAGCAACATATACTTATAAAAACATAAGAAATTTGTTAAGCTAAGATTTAAAAATCAACATACTTTTGTTAAATGAGTACAAAACCAATAACTCTGTCGCGTGATTTTATAAGAACTGTCTTAACTCTGCACGTGGCGATAAGAATTAGTATAACTCTTTTACTTCGCTGTAACAACCAACATAAGTCTGCCGTGTGACAACAATAATGAATATAGCGTTGTCGTGTGGCGCCCAGATCACTGCCAACCTGATGAGCTCTGGTATTAGGTGAAAGGGCTCCTCGGCACTGGATATGGCAAACGTAATGCTGTTGACATAATATAATATATTCTACTTTGCTTTCACTCATAGATTCTTAGACTTACTAATGAAGTTTTCTATTGTTGACGCTGTGATTGCCTGATCCACTCTGGGAACAAAATGATTAGGTTGCTGACTCACCAATTCTTGTGGTTAATAGTAAAATTTATTTAAATAGAATAATAATACATAAATAAATATTCAGCTGTAAATTGAAAATAAATTAAATAATGTTGTGTTATTAATTCTTACCCTAAACGCCTGATTTGTAAATGACTTCAATAAAATTGATAATGATTGTTTGTTTTGTTTTTGTTTG